>NW_026462448.1:0-67514 GCF_021730395.1 Mercenaria mercenaria
ACAATAAAACGAACAGGCTCCAGTTTGACGATAATTGCTTTTATGGAGCCTTGAAAAGTGTTAGCATTCGTGGTACAAATAAATAATATACGTAACTGATGCTTTACAAAGCGAAAGCGATTCGCATTTCCTTTACTTATCTGAAATTGCGATTCTAAAATTTGGCAGCCAATTTTGAAGCAACAAATCTGCACGTAATATAAGATAAATGCATGATTAAAGACAGCTGAAATTAAGTAAACAGTAGCAGCAAAGTTGTATTATTACGACATTTCTAATTTTGCTTTGAAACAAATCTTTGCAAGGTGCCGCTTTAAGTAGCTGTGTAAAAAGTGTCATGTCTTTCCATATTTTGAATGCTTGGACAGAATCAAATAGTGTCACTAAAGCGTATGCATAAATAGGTTGACATTGTTTTAAAATGCTCCTTTTGAAACAGACATTATCATGTTAAAAATAATAAGTAATGAATGGACTTAATAGTATCACATATGAGTTGAAATGTTCAAGGGAAAGATGTCAGTAGAAAGATATATTTGTGACTTTACGGTATTCAGACTAGGTACGTATTTGTTTTTGTGTGTTTTATTTATGTCCTTTCAACATAAATCAATTTGGAAGTAACTGTATTAAACCAAACAAACAGTAATGCGACTTGCTGAGATTTTCCCTCTCTTTTACATAACAGAGTTTACTAATTTTCCCTGCATACCGGACAGTAGTTAACTAATATCGATGACACTAGTCTTACTCACGCTTTTGCTGTAACTGACGTCTAAAAGAACAACAATTATGACTGAAAGCAAATATTCATAATTATGCTACTTGAAGGAAGCAGTGCTAAAGGCGATTTTTACAGGAGATACTCCATTTTGAATATTTCTGTTAGACAAACTTTATGCGGGAAATAAGTGCTAAATCATCACAATATTGCTGGATTCAGTGTTGTTCTATTTTCTGGTCCTTTGGGATCATGGAGTCCATTCAATAGTGGGTAAAAGAGTTCCGCTTAAACCAAAGGATCCTTTTACAAATTTTATTAACTATCACAACAGCAATGTGTGGCGGCTGTATAATGTCTCCCCGTATTTGGATTCAGTGTTGTTATATTTTCTGGTCCTTTGGGATCGTGAAGTAAATTAAAGAGATGTGTAATAGAGTTCTGCTAAAGCCGCTGCTAGGGGGGGGGGGGGGGGGGGGTTAGAGGTGTTGCAAATTTCATTACCTCTCATGAATAGACTTAGTCAATTCGAGTCTGCTTATTCTGCTTGGTTGTATGCTATGCTTTTAAAGGATCTTTTTTACAGATTGTAGTTTTATAATGTACTATTTAACTATTCAGATAATACTTTTTCCCCAACCCCACTCCCAAAATCATTTTTTGCCGACATATGCCTTATTCTGATACTAGTATAAAATTAACAATGTGGTAGGGGTCTGTAATTTCAAATATATATTTGAGTAGATATGTTCTTGTTCTGAAATTTTGCTAACTGATATATATATATAAAAGAATGCTTATATTGTTCAGGCTTTGCAGTGTTCACTTTGTAACAGTTTGACTGGTTATAACAGAACTTTTCGACTATGTTGGAACTAATACTGTCACTAATGGTTTTAATGACAAAGCATACAGTATACGAAATCCAAAGGTAAAACTTTAACCGAAAGAAACATTTCAGAGAAAACTTGGAATTCATTCATAACCTAGTTGCCACTTTTAGTTTAATCATTGTAAGTTTATGGCTAAATATTCTAATAAATCTTTGTGGTGATGTCAATCCTAATCCTGGACCAGATCTTAACCTTTCCTCTACTGGCTCACTGTCATCGGACTCAACATTGGGTGACATGCTTTCGTTTCAAAATTACGTAAACCTTTCAAATTACCTAACTATTGTGCATTACAATGTCCAAAGTATATTTCTCAAGTTAGACACTCTGCATGCTGGGCTGTGTAATCTTGACATTATTGTCTTTATTGAGACAGGGCTCTGAAACTTGGTGCCTACTGTCGACCTTATGTTCCCTGGTTTTCACTACCAAGTCAGGAAAGACCGTGTCCATTCTGCCCTTCGTGAATGGAACTCTTTGCCAGTTGAAATTCGTCAATTACAGTCTCTTAGCTCATTCAAAAGTTACTTAAATGCTAACAAAACTCAAACGCCTACACATTTCTATTATGGAGATCGACGTTCACAGATTCTTTACACACGACTAAGAACAAAATGTAGTTTACTTAACCATCATCTTTTTATGAAGAACATTGTTATATCCCCCCTTTGTAGATGTGGTCTTGTAAAAGATAATCGTCACTACTTCTTTGTGTGTCCTGACTACATCCAGCCTAGAACAGATCTGTTTAATTCTTTGTCTCCAGTTTGTTCGGTTGATCTTCACACTCAATACTTAATGGTGATGATCCGAAAGACCTTCAAACTAATATACTAATCCTAAATGCAGTGTTTAAATTTATCCATGGCAGTGCTCGCTTTCACTAGATATATCTTCTCAAAGTTGAACAAGTACTGATCTCCGCACATCTGTTTCCTCTCGAAACTCTTATAAGGCACAATCTTCTCAGCTGAGCTTTGTCTAGTCTACTTTCTCTGGATTAATTTTTCATCTACTCCCCCCCCCCCCGCCTCCTCACACCTCCACAAAAAAATCTTTTATATCTACTGACTCCCATTTGGATATGTTTGTACACTATCTGTGAATCTTTTTAAACTAATCGATTAAACACACACACATACACACACACATACACTACCCCCTCCAAAAAAAAAAACAACTAAAAAAAACACACACACTTAAAAAAACACACACACACACACACACACACACATATATATATATATATATATATATATATATATATATATATATATATAGTAACTACATGTTTAAACAAAATGTACGAAGCATGATTTCATTGTACACATTATCAGACCTCTGTATTGATATGTGGTTGTCATAATCATATTCAATAAAATAACCTTTATCATTTATGATCATTGCACTTACTTTTCATTATGTTATAACTACTTGTATTAAGGTACATTCTATAGCCAAAATATCGACATTTTAGTGCTTTTCTTTAGTGCTATTTTGCGAGATTTTACTGAAGAATAACACAATTTGATGAATGAAACGCCTATTGAAATTGATTAAGCTCTCTTTTGAAGTATATATCTTGAAAAATAAATACCAACTTTAACCTGAAAATCCAGACAGAAGACAGAAAAATTTATTTTTGGAGGTCATGTTTTTTCAAAATCGACAGCTACTACACGCAAGCAGTATTCTGTCTAAAATTGTGACCAAAGCCTACCTATATGAAAGATCTACTTCCTGCGAGCAATCATTTTTCAAATAAATTTGATGAAAAGGCCTGTTAGAGTCGATCATTTCAGATAATTTTTATTTTCTCTTTTTTTCATACAGACGTCATCATTTCACTATTGATTTGAAATAAACATGTGTACTTATGATAAAAATCCATACTATCATTATAAGGCCAATACACATAAAAGTCAGATGTGTCAATTTTATTTTTAGAAACAGTTGCGGTCACAAAGTAATTGACAGAAAAAAATGTACATTTCAACATATCATTTTTCAAATAAATTTGATGAAAAGGCCTGTTAGAGTCGATCATTTCAGATAATTTTTATTTTCTCTTTTTTTTCATACAGACGTCATCATTTCACTATTGATTTGAAATAAACATGTGTACTTATGATAAAAATCCATACTATCATTATAAGGCCAATACACATAAAAGTCAGATGTGTCAATTTTATTTTTAGAAACAGTTGCGGTCACAAAGTAATTGACAGAAAAAAATGTACATTTCAACATATTTTTTTCACACAAAAATGTGTTTGTGCGTAGAAATGTGATCAGGCTGAGCACATTGCCTTATGGATTACATAATTTTCGGCGCTTAACGTAAAAACAGTTCAAGTACAGGATTCACAAACATTCAGTTTATGCTTAAATGTACATGCGATACATTATGCATATGAATTTAGTTCACGAAAGTATCGCATATGGAAGTAACTGGAATAAATTTGGACTATTTCCTTCGGATGTTTACATGACTGTGCTGTCAAAAGGCCTCCCATGTGTTTACATATTTTGACAGGTCGAGTTGCTCTTGCAGGGACGACAATAAGGTAAGTTTATAAATTAATTATTTTGCAACGAGTACAAAACAAGGTTGATAATCAGTCGTCTGTATTTCAAGACATTGAAACGATTGTCCAGTCATTTTCAAAACGGGTGGAGAACATAGCATATCTAGCTATATTGCAGCGTGAACTGTCACCAGAGTTTATCATTAGATGCAGAATAACGCATTGACCCATTTTTTTATACTCATAGATAGTAAATCGATCAGAATGGGTCAATGTCATAGCAAATAAAACGTTTATGCACTTGTTGCATTCAAATTGACATAATTTTAAACTTAGAAAGAAGACGGCCAGAAACCGTTTGCATAAATTAATACATGTATGATAGGACGTGAGGCTGAATCATACGGTTAGCTATGACGTTAAATTACCGTGATTTTTATTCGTCTTTTGTTTGTTCCAGATGAATACATGCACCATTGAAATATTGTAGATCTAATTTGTAAACTGTCGTGGAACCTGTGTTCGGCTCGCACATTTCCTATTCAACAGGAATGCAAAATGGAGACCAACAGTACAGAAAGGTAAATGTCAATATTCTATATACAGTAGAGGCTACAATATTCTTGAATGAAAAAGAAACGATGTCTATAAGTAAGCAAAAGAAAGGATACCTCTACATAGCTGAAAAGGCCAAGGGCCTGAATGAAGCATGGTCATGACCTAAATATTAACAAATTGATACAAGTTGACTGACAATAACATAGATTACACCAGATTTATAAGTACAATAATAAATAATTATTTTTCATGGCATGCATAAATTGTTCAACTACATCAACTGTGCTGTAGGTCTTATTAAAGAAGTGAAGCTAGATCTACATAATTAGTTTCAAAATACATAAATTCACACTTGTCAAGATTCCATATTAATTTCCTTATAGTTTTGTTTACTGTACTTATTTCAGATGAAGATGTAAATTGATCCAAATAAACAATGGGAAAATGAATGCTATAATTACCAAGAAGGAGACTGCATTTTTATACAGGTAGGTGTCAGTGTTTTGAAAATAAATGTGACATTTAGCATTTATTAAACTAACGATGATAACTGATTTTAGATTTATGTAGGCTATTTCTCAAAATTGTTTTAATATAAAGTGTCAGCAACTGAATTTTAAAGAGAAAGCACATTTAATTGTGAAAGTAAAATTTATCTATATATAAATGCGCATGTTGGTCTTTTATTGCAGTTTAAGTATGATATGGGGAACAAATACCCTCAATGCAGCCTTATGGAGCTTTGCCTAGACCATGAACAGTAGACATCAAAAAGATACAGGATAGTTGCTGCTTTTATTAAATACTTTCATGTATATACTAATTATCAGTTCATATGAAACTTGGTACACAACATCAGCATGAAGTGGACAGGGCTATCAGATTTGATTATTTTGTTCCTTCAGTTAATATGCCATTTGTTTATTTTCAAATTATTACATCACAGCTGCCTTGATACCTTGTGTATTAAAACTCAGATTCAAATGGATCATGGTATACTTCATGGCCAAGCAGACATACACATACTATAGTGAATTTTACATCTGGTGACCTATTTCTAAACTTATGACCCTTTTTGACCTTTGAATTAAATACATACTACAGTATGTACTCATCTCCTCCCCCACTTTCTGTCCAATACCCTTGTAACTTGTTATACATATTTACCATAAATGTCATGGCCTTTATCTATTTCAGGGATGTTTCCCAACCCCCACTCCCTTCTTTTAAAATATAACAGTTATATTTGTATTTAATGTACTCCTCTCCTACAGTTTTCATACTGTGTCACGATGTAAATGTAAGTTAAAATGAAATTATCAACATGAAGTAGGCATGTGCATATTGCCAGACTTCAATTTCATGTTACTTTTTCTTGAGTTATGTCCTTTACTTTAAAATATCACAAATACACTTGTACATTGTGTAGGCCTACTCAGAGTTTAAACAATTCAAAAGAAATATTATATTAACAGCATGAAGTGATCATGTGCATAGTGTTAGTTGAAAATGAAGGTGTATGAAGACATCATTATAGACAAATATATATCATCTGTTAAAATTCATAGGTTTTAGTCTTCATTACTTGTATAGGGTACTGTGTTACCACTTCTTAATTAAGTCATGACATTTTCTTAATAATATCTGTCAGACTGATATAATTCTAAGATATAACATTTTAGATTTTGTATTCTAAAATTTATAGTTGTTATGAACAAATGAAACATGTAGGATTTATACTAAGTGTAAAAATAACTAATTTTTCTCATTTCAGATGCTCATCTAAAGGGCCACAAGTGTTTGAAGCATTGGTCAACAAAAAAAACTGAACTATTTGATGGATCATACAGAATGTACAATCACATTTCCAGAATCAGAGAAATAGAAGTATCAAAGTATAAGAGAGATAGGAAAATATGCATCATGCACGAAGAACCTGCCTTAGATTAATTTGAAAAATACATTGAAATCTTACAATTGGTAATGGAAGTTGAAAAAGGTGTGCTCTTCTGAAAAATATGTGTCCTGTCAATACTGCAACAACATTGTTTCTTTTTTTTTTCAATTTTCTGCGCATAATTCAACATAATAATTGTACATAAAAATTGTAACATGGTTACTTGAATAATACAAAACGTGTAATCATATTTCCAGACAGAAATTGGGAGAATCAGAAAAGAAATATCAAGAATTAGGAAAAAAGAAATATCTGTCATGCATGAAGAACCTGCTTAATATTAATTTACAAAATACTTCGAAGCCTCAAAACTGTTAATCATTATACATATGGAAGCTTAAAAATGCGCATTTTGATAAATCATCTACTGGCACAATATTTGTTTTTCAATTCACTGAGCATAGTTCTACATAGTCTTTGAAAAAGTATAAGTCTTTCATACTTGTTTTATAGAAAACGTTTCATGATGTTTCAATGTAAATGTGCTTTTGCTTTTCTTGTGGTGTAGAAAGTGATATTCAAATAATGTTTTTCTCATTGTCAGTATTTTTCCATGATTGGGTGGATTTTCAAATTACTTGGCACGGTTATTATATGTTATATTTCGATGTGACACATGCTAGATTCAAATAATAGTCAAGGTCACTATTAAGTAGTCAAAAACTGAACTTTGTCTGTCTGTAACTTTCTAGCTCACCTGAGCACGAAGTGCTCAAAGGTGAGCCTTTGTGACCCCCCTGTGTCCGTCGTCCGTCAGTCGTCGACAATTTGACTGTTAACACTCTAGAGGTCACAATTTTTGCCCAATCTTAATGAAACTTGGTCAGAATGTTACTATCAATTAAATCTTGAACAAGTTTGATATTGGGTAATCTGGGGTCAAAAACTAAGTCACTACGTCAAATCAAAGGAAAAGCTTGTTAACAATCTAGAGGCCACATTTATGAATATCTTCATGCAGCTTTGTCAGAATGTTAATCTTGATGATCTTTAGGTAAATTTTGAATCTGGATTAGGTGAGGTCAAAAGCTAGGTCACAGGGTCAAATCAAAGGAAAAGCTTGTTAACGCTCTAAAGGCCACATTTATGACTGTATCTTCATGAAACTTGGTCAGAATGTTAACCTTTATTATGTTTAGATCAAGTTTAAATCAAGGTCAAGTGGAGTCAGAAACTAGGTCACCAGGTCAAATCAAGGGTAAGCTTGTTACACTCTTAGAGGCCACATTTATGACTATTCCTTAATGAAACTTGGTCAGAATGTTAATCTTGACATTCTTAAGGCCAAATCTGGGTCAGGTGGGGTCAAAAACTAGGTCACTAGGTCAAATCAAAGGAACAGCTTGTTAACACTCTAGAAGTCACATTTATGACTGCATCTTCATGAAACTTGGTCAGAATGTTAACCTTGATTATCTTTAGGTCAAGTAGACAGAAACTAGTTCAACAGGTTAAATTAAGGGTAAGCTTGTTACACTCTAGAGGGCACATTTATGACTATACCTTAATGAAACTTAGTCAGAATGTTAACCGTGACGATTTTTAGGTCAAGGTCAAATCTGGATCAGGTGAGGTTAAAAACTAGGTCAAATCAAAAGAGCTAGTTAACACTGTAGAGGCCACATTTATGATCATACTATAATGAAATTTGGTCAGAATGTTAATCTTGATTATCTTTAGGTCAAAGTCAAATCTAGGTCAGATGGAGTCAAAAGCTAGGTCACTAGGTCAAATCATAGGAAAAGCCTGTTAACACCCTAGAGACCACTGTATCTTCATGAAACTTGGTCGGAATGTTAATCTTGATGAACTTCAGGTAAAGTTTGAATGTGGGTCATGTGGAATGTGACCTACTGACCTGCTTTTTTGTGTTTTAACATACAGCCTTGAAATTTGGAAGACATATACACTTTTGCACCCTGATCTTAAAACTGGCTTTAGTGATCATGAATGTGACCTCCTGATCTACTATCTTCAGGTTAGTGATACAGGGCCTTCAGGGCCCTCTTGTTATGAATGTATTGCAGCTCACATAAGTTGGCACACATATTCATTATAAGAAGATGACATGTATGTAAATTTCATGACTCGGACTTCTAGCTCTAGGTTAGTGTTATATACAGATATAGAAGCTCCCTTTAAACAAGGTTAAAATGAAACCAGCTTACTACGTTATGAAAACTTTTAAAGCATACTTATTCCAAGATATATAATAAAATCCTTTTATGTCTCCAGTGTCAAAGAACTTAACCCATGTAGTTGCCATCAAATTCATATAAAACTCTGTTTACATCATCAACATGAAGGGGACTTGAGCAATGCATCCGGACTTCTATGCCTAATTATTTTTTTTCTGGAGTTGTTGCCCTTTTGGACCTCGAAATAATTCCATCGCATTTTAAACTTAAGTCCTACAGTTTCCATCCAACTGAACTAAAACTTGGTATACATCAACGTCATGAAGTGGATATGTACATGTTGCCCTGACTTTTATGATCGATTATTTTGTCTGGAGTTGTGGCCCTTCTTTGACGACTAATGACAACTACAATGTAGTTTCCTACATTTCTGTTCATTTCAATTAAAACTTATTAAGCATCATGGACATTATGTAGACATGTGCATTTGTTTTGTGTTCAGTTGTTTTAGTTATGTCATTTTTAGCTCGACTATACGAAGTATAAGGAGAGCTGTCCTACTCGACCCGGCGTTGGCGTCGGCGTCTTTCCGCGTCCCCACCTTGGTTAAAGTTTTTTTACACTTTCTCTTTTTTTAACTTATCTCTGTAATTACTTGATGGATTTGATTCAAACTTGAAATACTTATTCCTCATCATCATCCACATCATCTGACATAAGGGCCATAACTCTGGTACCAACATTTCATGAATTATCCCCCCTTTTCACTTAGATTTTTAGGTTAAAGTTTTGATGCACTTTCACTCTGTCTCTGTTATTACTGAATGGATTTGATTCAAACTTAAAATAGTTGTTCAACATCATCACCCACACCATATGACGCAAGGTGCGTAACTCTGGCACCAATTTTTCATTAATTATTCCCCCTTTTTACTTAGAATTTTAGGTTAAAGTTTTGATGCACTTTCACTCCGTCTCTGTTATTACTGAATGGATTTTGATTCAAACTTAAAATAGTTGTTCAACATCATCACCCACATCATATGACACAAGGTGCATAACTCTGGGACCAATTTTTCATGAATTATTTCCCCTTTTTACTTAGAATTTTAGGTTAAAGTTTTGATGCACTTTCACTCTGTCTCTGTTATTACTGAATGGATTTGATTCAAACTTAAAATAGTTGTTCAACATCATCACCCACACCATATGACGCAAGGTGCATAACTCTGGCACCAATATTTCATTAATTATTCCCCCTTTTTACTTAGAATTTTAGGTTAAAGTTTTGATGCACTTTCACTCCGTCTCTGTTATTACTGAATGGATTTGATTCAAACTTAAAATAGTTGTTCAACATCATCACCCACATCATATGACACAAGGTGCATAACTCTGGCACCAATTTTTCATTAATTATTCCCCCTTTTTACATAGAATTTTAGGTTACAGTTTTGATGCACTTTCACTCTGTCTCTGTTATTACTGAATGGATTTGATTCAAACTTAAAATAGTTGTTCAACATCATCACCCACACCATGTGACACAATGTGCATAACTCTGGCACCAATATTTAATGAATTATGCCCCTTTTTGCTAAGGATATACTTATATAGTGTTTTGATAAATTTTATCTTTACCTCTCTTATTACTTTAAGTCGATATATTTGACATAGACTCAAACATTAAACACTCCAGTGACAGCTCTAGTTTCCTCAGATGTGCCCAGTTGCACTATCCAGCATCGAAATAGTCGAGCGCGCTGTCTCCTGTGACAGCTCTTGTTACTTAATAACATCTGTAGTCCTGTTTGGCGCCATATAAACTATACTATGTTGGTGCGCCGTAAAATCCAAATAAATAAATTAATACATTATTGAGCCGTCGGTATACTACGTTATTGAATGAAACATTTTCTGTCAACACCATTCTAGTTCCTTTTGCAACCTCCATGAAGGAATATTGTCAAACTGTACAGATAAAGGGAAGTAACACTGTGTTGGAGTTTGGTTCCTTTTGTAGCTCAACTTTCTATGCTTAATTGTGTATTGATAATATATACTTTTATTTGTGTGGACATGCATGAATTTGTTATGCTGCAAAATAAAACAGTTGTCATAAATACTGTCCCTTTCACTCATTTTACCATTAATAGCACAGGCATTCACAGAAGATGCTGTATACTAACACTTTTTGTTTGTGAATATGTTCTACCTAATTATAAAAAAGGTAATCTTGTTTCCAAGACCTTGTGTAAAAAGAAATCCTACATCCGTGTGTCTATCATCAGTCTTGCACAGAAATGCAAGGCCGCCCGCTTAGTTCAGCAGGGAGAGCGTTGGTCTACGGATAGCGAGGCGTATGTTCTTTGTTACGGTTCGATTAAAGACATTTTGTCTGAAATCATTACCTCTGATAATTCATGTTGGTAGGTTGACAGTCACTTGCGGAGAACAGGTTTGTATTGGTACAGAATCCAGGAACACTGGTTAGGTTAACTGCTCGCCGTTACATGACTGAAATACTGTTGAAAAACTTGACGCCATTAAACCCAAAACAAACAAACAGAAATGCAAAATATTACAAGTTAACAAAGAGGAACACAGCTAGGCAGTCAGACAAAAAGTACTTTCGGTTTCAGTTGTCGGTAGTTTTTATAAATGTTGCGATTTCGTGACTTCTCGACTGCACTTGTTTATGTAGAGGAACAGCTAAACAATTAATGATATTGGTTCCCGAAACTTATTCTGTCAGTGATGTTTTTCAAAAATTTTCTGAGATAAACCCGAAGGCCTGAAAAATCGTCCAAAGTAATGAATGTGTTTTAATAGCGGAGTGTCCTATATTCATCAAAGTTGCACCCAACTATTCTGGAAATAATATTTTCTTAAAATCTAGACCAGAGGCCACCATTACCTATCAAAATTTCAAACTTTTGCCGGGGGAGAACACCCTGAAACCTACTCCCGATTAGAGCTATGCGTCTCGCTGGTGGCACATTTGTTCTAAACTGGAGCCTAACCCCATCAAATAAAGATATTTCTGGATCCGGACCTTCCCTTAGGCATGACTAAGGCGTTTTAGGTCTATGTCTAGTCTTATTAAACATCGAAAATAACACTGTGTTTTTCACTTTGAAATGCACCAGAATGCACCAAAATGAGCTGTAGTAATACAAAAGTTTCTGGGGGTAATTCTCCCGCACCCACCCCATTGTTGTCCACGCTCTTTTCAAAAATACCCTTCAGCAACATGCCTTCAGAAAATCCTGGCTAGAACCCTGTAGTGTCCTAACTGCTTCACCTAACCTCAAGTGTCGGAAACGCTATTTGCAATGTAGATTATATTTCCTGTGAAGAAGCTATCCAACAGACTCGTGGAAATCGTAAGGTGCACTAAACTGTACACAAAATGTTCAGATAGGCACTCCTTCATATAACTCGGACAAGGGTCTAGCAAAGCTTTACAACATTTAAGCTTATCAACGAAGTCAGCGGAGATCATAAAGTCAATTTGTTGTCAGGCTTAAGATGTAGGCTTGCTAAAACCCCTAAATGAAGGCCGTTATTGGCATAATTACATTTATTTGATATAATAGAGCTCCATCAGGTTTGAATAGTTTAAATAGCTGCGATATATATTTTTGCGCACAGACTGAAGGTTTAGATGACTAGTCTGGTCGAACTATTAAAAAAACGTAATGGTATTGAAAGTAAGAAATTTTACAAAGTTTGGAACGATAACGCTTATTAAATTTAACAGACCGTTTGAAAAAAGTAAGATAGTCATTTCAATGAAGCAGAAGATTTAGATTTCATTTGAGGTTGTAGAATATTTTGACAAAAAAAAATGTTAATTTTTCTTTGAATATTTTTTGACTGTACTATTTGAATATTGGATCTTTCACACCTGTCAAGAATGATTATCAGGATAAAGAACTCTCACTTAAGGTAAATGTCGTGAAGAACTATCCTTTATTATATTTGGCGGGAATCGAACACGGTTTCTCCGTGCAATTTTCATATTTATAGCAACTAAAAAGTAGTCCGTCATGTCAACAAAGGACGATGAAAACAATCGTTTGAAGCATTCTAAAGTGTAATTTTAAACGAAAATCGTCAGCCTTTTGAAAACAATTAGGGTAATTTAAAGGGTGGCAGGAACTAATTACATGTCTTGTCTGTCTGTTAATACATTTTAAACGGACTCCGCACGTATTTTAAAGCAGCCTTTGATTTTGAAAAAAACATGACCAATTTTGTTATCAAATTCGTTATCCTACGACTTATGAAAGAGCCGTAGTCGTAGTTTGACTATCTGATCGTATACTTTGTTCCAAGACGAATCCATTGGTATATACTTTTTATAACTTTTGTTCAGTAACAAACCCGCAAATCTAAGTTATTTAGACCCACTCTTTTTCCGATAGAATGAACCTTAACCGCCATATATGTAAATTTATTGTTGCTATACAGGGAAAAGAACTCTGTAAGTTTTCTTCCGTTCTAATCCCTTTCGTACATATAATATGTTCCTAATTGTGAAATGTAATTGTAACGTAATTTTCGAAATAAATATGTTAAAACTAATGATTTTAGGACATATTCGTCTTCTGTTTAACTCTGGTGTTAAGTAACTTTTTTTGTCAAATGCCGGCACCATACGCCTGATGATTTTAAAAATAAATACTAATCTTGCCTGATGTCTTCTGTTCTGTAGGCTGTCCAGGTTGAATCTTTGTAACATGTCATTCACGCACCCAGCCTCCTTGGAGTGGTAATCTTTCATGATGAATCTTGCAGCATGTCACTGAATTGTCTGAAAGGAGATGATATCCCTTACGTAATGGGGATCCCAAATAACTGATCCATATTCAAGTGAAGACCGAACAAGTGAAATATATGCAAGTTTCCTACAGTCTTCGGCACAGTTCCTAAGATTCCTCTTCATAAATCCCAAAGTTGAACTGACTTTTTTACAGACGTTGGTAATGTGTTTTCCCATGTTAGGTCCTTTGATAAAGTTAAACCGAGGTAAGAATCCGATTCCACTTGCTGTAAGATGGTTTTACCTAGTTTTAGAAGAATTTTGACTTCTGGGGAACACTTAAAATATAACATTTCTTGGCATTAATCATCATGCCACTTTAAAAATTTGCCAACTCTTCAAGTTCATGTAGGTCATGTTGTAGTTAAAGATGGTCTTCCTGTGAACGGATGTATCTTTATTATAAACAGTCATCGGCAAACAAACGTACTGAAGATTTTACGGAATCTGGAAGACCGTTTATATAACTTAAAACATGAGAGGGCCTAGGACTGCTCATTGAAGTACTCCAGATTCAACTTCCACAATGACCGAATGCTCACTTTTCACAACAACGTTCATAACTCTTCCAGAAAGGATGATAGCCAGTTAAGTAAATTTCCACGGACGCAGTAGTTCTCTAGTTTTTGCAGTAGTTTATCATGGGGGACGGAGTCGAATGCCTTTGTAAGGTAGTGTTCCATTATCCACAGAATACTGG
Organism: Mercenaria mercenaria; assembly: GCF_021730395.1. Lineage (NCBI taxonomy): Eukaryota > Metazoa > Mollusca > Bivalvia > Venerida > Veneridae > Mercenaria > Mercenaria mercenaria. The sequence goes on from NW_026462448.1 coordinate 14,324, forward strand.
AAAAAGTTTTGTTATTGCAGGTGCGAGTTCATTTGCACAAGTTTTCAAAACAATATTCTGATTTTGGTCTGGCTCCATAGTTTTAGATATTTCAAGTCTAAAAGTAATTTCAAAACAACTTTCTCGGTGATATTAAATTCTGGAATGGATGGTATGCCGTTTTTTGCGTACTTAAGTTTATTTCCATCTGCTGTTCCGGTTTGCAGAAAACTAAATGAAACTGTTTTACTATAATATTTGCTTTACTTTTGGAATCCGTAATAAGGTTACCCTGCTTTTTCAGTGGAGATACGCGAAGATTTTCCTGTTTCTTAGATTTTACACAGTTCCAGAATGTTTTAGAGTTTTTATTATCAAGACCTTTTTGAATAGTGTTGTTTACACAATTCCATTCCGTTTTCCTCAATGTTTGCTTACACTCTTTTCAATAGTTTCTATATTTGTTCCTATTTCCTGTCTTCTTTGCCTGTATGTAATTGGCTTTTTAAAATTACGATTCAACCATTGTAAAGAGTGCTTCCTTTTAACTTTAGACGGCACATTTTTATCTATTGAGTTCAGAATATCTGTTTTGAAGAGGTCCCTAACTGAATCAATGTTTACCAGACTTAGTAATGATATAATTGTTTCACTAATCTGTTTACACGATAACTTTAGACTATCCCAATTTACCTTGCTGAACAAGAAAATTTTACGTTGTTTAGTATTTAAATACACTGGTGTAATGTCCAAGTCTGTAACAACAATATCATTGTCTAAAATACCAGGCACACTGACTGAGCTTTTCACTAAGCATTGATTGGCTACAAATATTAAATCCAAATTGTTCCTTTGGTGAGTTTGCTGGTCATGAACTTTGGTTAGATTATCTTCAGCTGATTTTTCTATGAGCTTCTGCTGTACTGATCTATCTTGCGCAGAAATATCATGTGGTGCGGATATTGTGTCCCAGCTGACGTCTGGACAATTGAAATCTCTACATGAAATATGGTTTTAGTGTTGTGGATTTGCTGTACAATTTAAAGCCTTGTGAAGTTGGTCTAAGTCTTCCGTGTTCCTTTTCGCTATGTAAAAGGATGTAATGTGCAAGCCTTTTTTACCTTTCAAACTAATTTTAACAGTTTCTATTTCACATTGTGTTATAGTTTCTATACATTCAGTAGATGTGATGCTTGCCTGAACTGCTACAAATACTCCACCACCCCTTGTAGATCTGTCATTGCGATATACATTATAGTTCTCTGTAAATATTTCCGAGTTTTTTTTATTGCATCCTAGCTAGGAGTCTTCCCCGGTTTAATACCTCGTAACCATGACTCTGTACCACAAATAATATCAGGTTTAAAATTGATTATAGCATTTTTAAATTTCTCATTATATTCTTTTACACTCCTACAGTTAATTGTCATAATTCTCTGATTTTGTTTACTTGGTAGCTTATCAAATGCAGTGTGTTACTTACGATCACTGCTGGAAATCCCGTGACTTGACGATGTATAAAAAATGTACAGTCAAACCTGTCTATAACAACCACCCATGGGAGAGCCAAAATGTGGTCTTTATTAGGAGGTGGCCTTTATTCACAGGTTAAGATAAACTGTAAATGTTGAAATAAAAAACAAAACATGTCGTCTTTAGAGCCAGGTGGTCTCTGTTCAGAGGTTGTCTTTAACACAGGCTTGACTGTACTTGCTATCTTTGGCTTACCCGATCAATATGTTCTCTTGGGCTGCTAGTGTATAGTGGACTAAACACTGAATCAACTTTTATCGTTATTCTTATGTTAGAAATTTTTATTAAACATTTATTTAGACAATAAAAAAGAAGATATAAAAAAATAAAATAAAAACAACACCAAAACATTAATTGTCATACAAATCAGGCATATCCTGTAAAAGCAAATATTACGTGCCGGCTTGAGCACGTTTTTGCCTGCATGCTTTGATTTTAATTCAATCAACTGAGATAAAGTGTTTCAATTATTTGCGGTAAACATGAGAAGCGTCGTCATTTTCTGAAGTATGTCACTGACGTCTTGCAATTGAGACAGTTGGACATCGCATGCTCAAAGCTGAAGTTATCCAAATGCTAGCTGTGGAAACACAATGATTACTGTAATGCTAAATGAGTAAAAATAATAACAATTGTGAATGTGCATTCTGTGTTTGCTTCTTTTATCAAGCACGTATTTATATTGATTGATTAATTTACTGGACTATGATTTCAGATTACATTTGAAAGTGCTTTTTCTAATATGGTAAGGAAATCAATTAATACACAATATGTTATCTTTTTTGTAGTAGTAGTTTTTAATCTAATTTGAATTTTCAATAGTAGAGTAATTTATCTGATGTCTACTGAACTTCTTTGAGAAGTAACAGACAGGATGATGTCCAGAGTTGTCTTCTTGCAGCAATACCCAATCAGTCTGACTCTGAATATTTCTTTGACCATGGACAGTGCTGTTATCATGTTCAATGTCAGTTTCACTTGAATCTTCAATTTTCTCACTTACAGGTAAAATAACGCTTACAGGTTGTTGAACAGAGATTTGTCTGTCAATGTACTCTTTTAACATACTTATATGAATACTTGCGCCTCCCATGATTGTTATAAATGTAGTTCAGATCACTTTACTCCTTTCAACAGTAAAAAGACCATAATATCAAGCTTGTAATGGTTTACCAGGGACTGATAAAAGTGCAAAAACTCTACTTCCTGGTTTAAAACTTCTTTCCTCGTCATATTGATCCTAACTTGATTTCACTTTATTTTGAGCTGTCATCAAATTTGAACGTGTTAGTTCAAACGCTTTTGTCAACTTCTGAAGTAAAGGCAGAAACATGCGGAAGAAAATGTAAAACAGTGTCATCTTCTGAACGAAATTCCTTTGAAGTTTATTTGAAGGGTCCGTGGACAGTTTGATCAAACACTAATTTAAATGGTCTAAAGCCAAGTGGTTCTTGTACAGAATCTCTGAATAGCAGAATAGAAATAAATGAATACCTTCATCTCAGTCCTACTATTTATCAAAACGATATGTCCTAGTCATATTTTTCAATGTTTGTCTTGACTTTCCGCATGGTAGGCTGAAGGTTTGTATGTTGTACGCTTATGTTATATAATACTTGTTGAAATATGTTAGAAATAAAATTAGAACCTTGGTCAGACTGTATAGAATTTCGGAAACCAACAAATGTGAAAAATTGAATTAAGGTCTTACTGTAACAATAGATTTTACCTTGACCTTAATGTTTCTTAAAGGAAACGCTTCAGTATATCATGTTAAAGCATACATAATTGTCAAAAGATATTGGTTCCCTGATACAGGTTTTGGCAAGGGACCGACAAAATTAAATTCTAATAAAATTCTACTGAAAGGGTCATCAAATGCCGTTATTGGCTGAAGTTGTGCATAAGGGTTTTTCTGATTAGGTCGTTTATGGGCTGCTTTTGAACATAAGAATATTAGTTAATTTACACAGATCCTACAGTTTGTATGTGGGTTCGAAACCTCGTTTTCAGGGCGACTTTTTCAATGGAAACATTTATTATTTTTCGAAAAGTATCCGAGATAGTCCGAAAAGTATCCGGGTATTTCCCAAAAGCTTAAAATGCGTGCACCTTTAATAGCTTCTTTTTCCAAATACACAAACAGTTCAAATTCAACGATGTTTTGTAGACAACATCGCGTTAAGAGTGACCACAGACTTAAACCCTCTGGAAAGGAATTAATGTCTGAGTGAAATATGAGTGCGTGTTTGTATGTATGTGTGTGTTGGGGGTGGGGGCGAGTAAAATCCGGCGAGGATACATTTTTATAGCCTAAAATTGATATCTCTGGTTTGCTTCACTGGCAAATTTATAATCGCTGAAGTGTAGGGTTCGGATGACAGCCAAATTGAAAGGCTGCCAACTTTATGATATTGCTTTTATGCGTCAAATAGTCATGCTCAAAATTTGTTAAATATACGTCAGATTGCACAATTTGAGTTATACATCCCAAATATTGTCCAAGAGGGCATATTCACGGATCACCCAGAAACTGCACGCTCCCCCAATTAAAAACTCTGGATTCGCCCCTGTAAATAATGTACAATTTCACTGACTGTGTATTAGAAGAGCGCACTTTCAGAATCACATAAAAAGAACACACTACAGTAAGAACCAATTGATTAATGAACCAATAAGCAACTTTGTTGTAAGGAAGATTTGTTAATCGATGAAGCTGTAAATCGATATTTAAAATTAGCTAAATCTCATAGATTAACCTAACTGAAATAAAAACAAATATCTGGGTACCAATATAATTTACATTATTTCGTATTAGAGTTGCGAAATGTTTGATATAATGAGCTCGAAATAACTATGTAACAGTGTATACATGTCTAATCAGTAGTAATTAAAATGAAAGAAATGGTAATAGTTTGATTGAATGTTTTGTTTCTTTATACAAGGTCGAATTTATAGACTTACTTGATTTCTTATCTAATAAATGACCTCTTTGTTTTCAAAATGATTGGTTGTGCATGTGCGCAGGTCTATGCGTGCACGTAAACAGGACTGGCTAGAGTAACAGAAAACACGTTTACGTGCACAGATAGATCTTCTTACACTTTTTTTCCGAAATATATAAACCCTAGGCAAACAAAAGAGCTAGAGTAGGTGTGCATTTTTATTTCGTAGTGACAGAGAATCAAACTTAAAATTGTCTAACAGTTTAAACACTTTAATGTTAATATTAAATTCTAAACACTTTCAGGTTAATATTAAATTCTGCATAAAATGAAATTTAATTATAACCAACCTTTTTTGATATGATACTATGAATCAATAATACGCATCACAACTGCTTACATTTTAGTCTAGAATTCGCGTTATTTTGTCAGTTAGATTCCCATTTTTTAAGATAAAATATCGTAAATATTAACTTCATCAATGCGTTCCTAAAATTCCAGTTTTGACCAAAGAGCTATAAAAATAAATGTATTTTATACTTCTTTGTTTTGATCAAATGAATGAATGTACGTGCAGCCTAATTTATTCTACTTTGCATCTATGAAATTTAACTTTTTACCTGTAGCTTTTTTGTCCTTACAATTTTATTCTCGTTCAAACCCAATGACATTCATGAAATACGTTTGCACGATATTTTTGTTTTGTTTCAAACACTTGCAACATCAACTGTTGGTGACTAGCATTCTTGTCGACTATTGGATGAAAGAATTAATGAAATAATAGTTAAATGAATTGTGAATGAATGAATGAATGCATGAATGCATGAAATTATTTTCCGGCTATTCTGGATTTTTTTCATATAGAGGTTACAAAATTTAGTCAATTGAATTTTTTTTCTTACGCTTCTGAATTCGTTAAAGCAATTAAAAGATTCTTTCTTCTGAAGTGTATCATTTGATCTACATTAGATATTTTCATTTAAATCGACAAAGTAAAAAGGAAGCAACTCGTATTTCCGATGAATTGAAATATTATTCATGATCTGCTTTGTTACAAAAATAATTCATATTGAGAAAAAAATCTGTCAAATTCAGTTTATTAAAAGTTAAAACATAATAAATCCAATAAGTACTTACCCTCATTGTTCGAGCCTTCCTCTGTAGAATTTACGACCGGGAACCAGTCTCCGAGGTTGGTCACGTTTATTTTGGCTCTCACATTTCTACCAATTTCAACTGTTTTCAAAAAGATTGACGATTTAAATTCATATTCATTATAAAAAGCGGTTCGTTTTCTATCTAGATTTGGTAAAATTTAGATAGATTGTCATTGACATTTTCCGTTTTCAACAAATACTAAATTTGCTTTTGAAATTGTATTTATCGATAGCAGCCATTACTGTGTACATATTTTCACAGTTCATTTGCGATACCTATATCATATCCATTGTTCGAAGTAGAAGTACATGTATAGATATCCCGCCTCGGGGTACAGTTGAGCGGCTAATGGTTCTAGCTTTCACGGTGGTGAAATTTTATTTTCGCTAATTCCTCTTGTACAATTAAATTTTCTTGTGGCCCGTTCACAAAATTAAGGTTAACGACAACTATATTATGTAAGTTCAGTTGCTACCCGGTTCATAACTTTATTTTGTCACTCTGTGTATTAAGGCATACATATATATATATATATAGCGGAAAAAAAGATGAATCAAGATGCCTTGAATTTTTTTACATATTTAATTATGCTAATCCAAGTAAATTATATAAAATAATGTAACTCAACCGGTTTCACCCGTTTACGGGATCTTCAGGAGTAATACTGTACTGTTGACGTTAGCAACGTCACTTGGTAACGACGTCGTTTTATTGTAATAAGGGACGTTACTCTTCGGAGTTTTTCAAGGGACGTCACTTTGTAATTATTAATGTGTTATTTTGCATTTAGTTCTGGACAAAAATTATTAATTAATAATGTTTCTTTTCTCCTTCTTTTAAATCTGTCTGTTTCTTGTAATTTATAAATTGGCATTATTTTAAATTTTTGAAGTAAATCTTTTGAGCATTCTGCAATGTGGCGACTGACTGGTAGAAGGGCGTTTTCCGGATTCCTTATATGTTGATTATGAAGAGTTACTAGATTTCGTAAATTAGACGTTTCTCCAATATAGTCTTTTGAACATCCGGAACATTTCATTGCATATATGACATTTTGTATTTCACACGTACCGGAAATTTTTTTATGGAATTGTCGGCCATTTTTGAAGTGGTATTTATTTCCTTCTATCAGAAATTTACACAGTCCACATTTTTTCTTTCCACATTGCTTTATTTCTGGTTTCCTTGCCGATTCTGTAAATGATGCTCTTGTTAATAGTTTCTTCAACTTGGCTGGTTGTCTCTTGCTTTTAATGATTTTATTTTGCGAAATAATTTCTTTCATTGTAGTATCGTTATATAATATTGGTAGATTTTCTCTTATTATGTTAAAAAATTCCAAATTTTTCGGATTGTGTGTTGATACATATAAGGTATTACATTTTCATCTTGTTTTTCTTTTTTTTTTTTTTTCTTTTTTTTCTTTTTTGTCTTTCTCAATTCTTCTTGATCAATTAAGTAACTGATATATAACTGAATTCACATAACCCAAAAGACGATAAAATGTGCCGATGGTACATTAAACAGAGAGCTAAAGTAAACGAGACAACCTAGTTGGAATTTAGTATAGAGGTTTAGAATGTAATTATGATATATCTCATCTCCTTGAATATTTAAATATTTAGTTCTTATACCAGAACTGATTTGAGCAGTACAAATATCTTATATTTTGGCTGTGTCTGTGCGTTGTGCTTAGTATTTTGCAGGTCCTTCAGAAACTATGTCCTCCAAGGAACCGGCCACTGCAGACTCTATCCAGCCAGGACAGCGTCAGACGTGGCACTAAGCGCAGTAAACTCCGACAACCTGGCTCTGTATCCTCCGTCGATGGAGACCTGTCGTACCTCGACCTTGATACGGGCAACATTCTCTCAGCTGCACGTGAGAACGATGAAGTGTCACTTACCTTAACAGAGTTTGATAAACGCATGAGTAAAATCGATAAAATGCAGCAAAAAGTTTGACAATTAAGAGAAGTGCCTTAGTAAGTTAGATAAACTGGACAAACAAGATGCTATTGAGAGAAGTGTACGAGATCTGAATGTTAAGGTCTATGACATGGATGAGAGACTTCGCGTTGTTGAGACGAATAGTAAAGAGCTTAGTACAGGATATGACACTCTTAAAACCCATCTCAGACCCAATCCAAGCCTTCCGGCGGTAGAGCTCAACCCCAATGATACGGCCGGCCACCCGACCGAATCCACGCACCTTATATGGGGGCCGTGGTGGACTCTCACGTACTTTCCTCAATGTTTGGGTCTTAAAAGCAAAACCGAACATCCCTGAATTTGTCAATCATGTAAAGTCTGTTGATATATTTTCTTGTTTTGAAACCTATTGTGATGATTTTGATCTAATTACCATTGACAATTATGATTGCTTTCTTAAAAATCGTTCTCAAATAACATCCAAAAAGTCCGGTGGTATAGCAACTTTTATTAAGAAAGATATTTCAAAGTTTTTGTTCTATAATCACAACTGAATGTGAATATATACAGTGGTTTAAGCGATCTTAAACTGTTTTTAATGCTGATGAAGATGTAATATTTGGTGCAGTGTATGTACCCCCTGAACGTTCAAATATTTTAATCAAAACTACTGGATATTTTTTATGCTGAAATTGATAACTTTAACTCCAATAATAAGTACGTGATATTACTTGGAGGTTTTAATGCCAATACATCTAATATTGCAGATATTGCAAAAGTAGATCGAAGACTATTTGAATTTATAAATATGGATAAGTCTGATATTTTTGATATTTATTTGCGTGAGAAACTACAAAATAGTAATATATGCTTTGAACGTTGTTCTCAAGATAGCCATGTTAACCGTTTTAGTAGATTATTGACCGAGTTCTGTCGTTCATATGATTTTGTTATATTGAATGGAAGGTCATTTTCTGATAAAATTGGACATTTTACGTGTAAAGATACGTCTGTTATCGACTATGTGATATCATCTTGTGAGGCTATTTCTTTATTTAAAGATTTTAGTTTGAGCGAATATTGTCCTTTAATCTCAGATGTTCATTGTTGTCTAAATTTCAAACTAAATGCAGAATATTTCAATGTTTACCAATATGAGGCATGTAGTGAGAAAAAAACCGTAAATGGGATAATAGTAAGAAACAATATTTTATAGATAATATTAATATGCCTATTATAGAAGATGCATTGCAGAGACCTTGTAAAAACGATGCGGATTTTGACCAAACTAGTATTAATGAATAGTGAGCTCTGTTGATTATGCTTTAGTTGACTTTGCCCGCACTACATTTGGTATATACAGTAATTTCCAAACAAAGGATAAATGCAATAAGAAACAATCTACTAAATGGTTTAAGGTGGAATGCGCCTAATTTGAAGTTATTGGGTTTCGTTTCGAAATTTTGATTAATATAAAATTCAGCATATTCCTCATAGACTGCGTATTTTACTTTTTGATATTTTTGTAACTTTTTTCTCTGCAAACCTTCAAAAACGACAACTGACGTCCATTTTTGATGAACCGCGATTTTACGTCTATCAGACGATTTTTGTAAATCGTTCTGTTCATTCTATAAAAATCGATTTGTTTGCTACTCATCATATTTTCTTTAAAAAATGTCTTTAAAATGGTGTATAATTTATGGAGATCATTTTAACGTAAAAGTCGATATTTACGTTAAAGTGACGTCAGAGCGACAAATATGACGTTGAGTTTCGAATAAAAATTTTGCTTCAATCTTGTCTCATGTAAAACCTAAACGATAGAATTTGAGAAATCAAAGCACTGGGAGTACTGATGGGACGGTGCATTTCAGCTGTTTTTTGTAACATTCTTAGATGAAAGTCAAATATTAAGATAGGAACCTGTGGTTTGCGCAAGAGATTTCATCTGACTGCGGATGACATTCATGCCAAATGCATGATAAAATGTGAAACACCAACCCCCATCCCTAGCACCGGCATAAGCAGAACTTTATTACCCATGTGTTGAATTCACAGCCGAGCATTTTATCAATTTTATTCAACGAGTTTAACAAATTCAATGTGGATAGTCACAAATGTAATATGAATTCTTTTTATCACATGTTAGCCTTTCTTGTCGAAACACCAAAAATTCGACTTTCATCTGCTATATAAACAAGTCAATTTGACCGACGTCGCCTATACTATAAATGACGTCGATGTCAAAGCTTTATTACACTTTTATTTAATGGCTGTATTACACTCCTGCAAAGTCAAACATGTAATAAATAGAGAATATTAGGTTACTGTCATATAAATTTTAATTTATCAAGTATGTCAGAGAAAATATAAACAAGAGGGCCATGAAGGCCCTGTATCGCTCTCCTGACCTATTGACCTAAAGATCATCAAGATTAACATTCTGACCAAATTTCATTAAGATATGGTCATAAATGTGACTTCTAAAGTGTAAACTAGCTTTTCCTTTGATTTGACCCGGTGATCCAGTTTTTGATCTGACATGACCCAGATTCGAACTTGACCTAAAAATCATCAAGATAAACATTCTGACCAAGTTTCATGAAGATACAGTCATAATTGTGGCCATTAGAGTGTTAACAAGCTTTTCCTTTGATTTGACCAAGTGACCTAGTTTTTCACCCCACCTGACCCAGATCTGAATTTGACCTATAGATCATCAAGATTAATATTCTGACCAAGTTTCATTAAGATATGGTCATAAATGTGGCCTCTACAGTGTAAACTAGCTTTTCCTTTGATTTGACCTGGTGACCTTGTTTTTTATCCTACATGACCCAGATTCAAATTGGACCTTGAAATCATCAAGATTAACATTCTGACCAAGTTTCATGAAGATACAGTCATAGATGTGGCCTCTACAGTGTTAACAAGCTTTTCCTTTAATTTGACCTGGTGACCTAGTTTTTGACCCAAGATGACCCAATATCAAACTCGTCCAAGACTTTATTGAGGGTAACATTCTGGCCAAGTTTCATTAAGACTGGTCCCAAATTGTGACCTCTGGTGTGTAAACAAGCTTTTACTTTGATCTGACCTGGTGACCTAATTTTTGACCCCAGATGACCCAATGTCAAACTTTTCCAAGATTTTATTGAGGGTTCCATTCTGATCAAGTTTCATTAAGATTGGGCCAAACAATTTGACCTGTAGAGTGTTAAGAAGCTTTTCCTTTTATTTGACCTGGTGACCTAGTTTTTAACCCCATATGACCCAATGCCGAACTTGTCCATGATGTTATTGAGGTTAATACTCTGACCAGATTTCATTAAGAAAAATAGTGATCTCTAGAGTGTTTACAAACTTTTCCTTTGATTTGACCTGGTAACCTAGTTTTTGATCCAAGATGACCCAATCTCAAACTCGTCAAAATTTTTATTAAAGGTAACATTCTGACTAAGTTTCATTGAGATTGGCTAAAAATTGTGACCTCTAGAGTGTTAACAGTCAAATTGTTGACAACGACGACGGACACAGGGCGGGTCACAAAAGCTCACCTTTGAGCACTTTGTGCTCAGGTGAGCTAAAAATGAGGCTCAAAATTCATTTTTTATTACATTCAAACTTTACAACCAATTTGATCTGTGTCTGCCTTGCATATAATTCTGGATACCATAACTAAATAAGATCTTTTATATACTGACGGTGATCTTTAAGTGATGGAATTGTCCTCTGTCAAAATCAACCGTTTAAGACCAGCACATAAAATGCGAGTTCACTGTTAGAATATTGCAAAAAAGTAATGTCTACATATAATTGTAATATTATTCAAATGTTTTTGTCGAAAGAATTTTGATACTAAACCCACATATAAGGATTTTATGCTGAAAATTGCATTATTTCCCAGGGCTTTTCACCAGCAAATTGGGAACAGGCATATGCCTTTAAAGTACGGAAATTTCTGCGCGATAACCGTCCGGATTGGGAAAAATGGATTTATGGAAAGATGGTGTTAGTGTAAAAATTTAAACAGTAATAAATATTTTAAACTCATATTTAATATTTACTGTTATAGACTAGACTACAGCACTTTATTTTTCAGACTTCAGAGTTTCACAAATCTAATCACAGGCCGTGTCTTCGGTGTTATTATTACCGGTACCCTCGAATTTACGCTTATTTACCCCACAGTCGAACCATGGCCTCTGATTTCTTTTGATACCGCGACGCATTTGATTGATTTGCAGTAATATTTCCCGTCATATGACATTTTGTTGGGAGAATAATCAACCGGAAGTAAACAGAGAAAGATGAATTGAATTTATCTCCCCAGAAGCACAGACTAAAATCTAAAATCCGGGACACAGAACATAATGGATTAGACTGGTAATGCGCAACACGCAGTACTTTGCGCTATAGTAAGACAAAAAGTCGATACCCGACAACCACTTCCCCCGATAAAACTAAAATGTAAACAAAATTAAACCATTTGTTGGTGTGATTTTGGGAAATGTTATCTTGCATTTTGGGAAGTTTCTCTGCCACAGTGCCGTTTTTGGAAAACCCTTGATTAAAATAGAATTGGCTAAAAATAGACTGCATCAACATCACCAAATACACAGTTTAAAATGTGTTCATGGAAAATGTTGATTTATTTATCAATTAAGATTTAATAGGGGAGATCGTGTTTGTATACAAATCCATTGTATATTCTATTTATAGAACTGATAAGAAAAGATCGGATGGGCAGATGCCGAGCGTCCATGTTTTTGGTTAACAGTGATGTTTTTCTAATGACTTATATTTTCTCAAACCAAAAATGATATCAATAATTTTATGATCAATGGATTTAGGATATAAAATAAGCATTTATTGATAACTTTTAATTATTATTTCGAAATAAAACGGATTAATTATGAACGATTAACTTAACAGTGTTTCTCCTAAAAGTTGATGGCATCTACGGCGCTATTTAAATCGTATGTCATTTAAAAATTCTGATCCCATACACAAACAATGTAAAATTATTTGTTTTGCCCACCACCAGATAAACAGGTGTTGATGTGTGACATCAGGGTAATCTCTCCTATTCGATAATGAAAGACTTGGGCTACAAACAACAGTTGATTTCTTTCTTAATTAAGATTTAATTCGACATGGAAAAGGTTGGGAAACAAAAAATCGGGTTTACGGAATACCTCAGTTATTGTTGATTCTGAAAATGGCAAATCGATGGGAAAAACAGTTAATTGGAGTGGTATTTATTGCACAAACATTTTGTTTTTTCAATGTACACTAATAGAATGTGGTCCAATTGATGGGATACCAATTTGAAAAAAATGTGCGTTTTGTAATAAAACGAATGCGACTACTTTGGAGTTGTACACCTGTTGACTTTCAAAGAACAACTTGATTTGACGATGAAATGTAATGTAATGCTTATGATCATCATCAAAGACCTTCGACTTCCTTGCATAGAAATCTGAACATTAATACGTCAAACCGTTATCTATCTATCTATTTATATTGCATCACCACTCTTTACGAGTATTACTTGCAGCTGCGCGCCTGTACAAGAAATTCAAAAGTAGAATCTGGAACAATTGATACGGGGACTGGAATGCGGCATTTATTTTATCTTATGCTGTCGTCCAGTCGAAGCGTATGCCGTAGGTTATTCTGTTATTACCCACACACTTACGCCTTACAGTTTAACTCGTCCTTTCAGTGAAAATCTGGGAAAGCATTTGTTGAATTTTTTGTTGAAAACAAAAGTTCTGCCATGAAATTATTGCCTGTTTTTAAATGGGAAATATCTACATTAATGTTACATTTCGCCCTGTGAAAATGGCTAAATTTAGGCTTGTCTTACCCAAAGAGAAAGATGTCGTTTTTTACATGATATTTGCCTTGTTGATTAAGAGTATTTAGAACAATAAAATTAGGACATATTTTAATGAAAATAGCAAGTCGAAACTGTAAACTGTTGCCTGAAAATATTTGTTCATGATATTGCTTTGTTCTTCACCATTTAAATGCGTATTAAACCTAGATGGTTTTCTGCAGTTTTATCTAAAAGTTTCGGGATACTAAATGTAACTTCGTTGTCGGCCTTTTTTTAAAAAAGCATTGTTTTTTTTAAATTTAAATACACTGTATTTTTCACACATCAGTTTTACGATTAAATTAATTAAACTAATTTTTTGGAGTTTATACAACAATTTCGTTTGAAACATTCTCTGCGTTCATGAAGAATGTTTGTTTCTGTATGTAGAAATCTGACACTATAAACAATAATGATAATTATGGCTCTACAAGATTAAGAAAAATGTCAGTTTTCTGTTTTTTTTTTTTTTTTTTTTTTTTTTTCAATTTTATTTATTTAAATCCAACAAAAATCGGTCCTTTGATAAAGGTTTGAAGTTACGTGGTAAAATATTTCTTCAGGGAAGTGAGCTCGAGTTAATTCATAATAATTAAGCATATCACCACATGCAGTCGCATGCTGTTTTTCCTTCAGAATCCCTTTAGATCAATCTCTGATCATCTAAATATCGCCGCTTAACATATGACTGGTAAACCCTTTGAACAAAAAGTGTTATAGCTCCATGATTAACATGAGGTAATATGCTAATTACATGCTAATCGACAGTGGCGAAAACAAAATATCGATCGCTAACGACCGGTCGATATTTACAGGTATGGACGACAGCATAATACAGATAAATGTATTGATTTATACGGAGTGTCTACTCCCCGTATTAGACCTTCCTGGTAGAATGGACAGTACAATAGGCCTACACAAATAGCTGAACAGCAGAATAGAGCCTTTTAAATCAAAAATATTATAAAACAAGAGCTGAAAAACAAACGCTAACCTTGTTTAGCTTTGTGCCCGACCTCTCTGATCCGCTTAACATTATTGAATAATTTTGATTTGCTGCCAAGTAAAATTTTGTCCGAAGTTCAGTTGCAACTTGCATTTCGGAATTACCCATCCTCACCAAGCAAACGAATGACTGTTATGGCGTGACTTATACACACGCCATAACGCCGCTTGACAGAACAAATAGGCAACCTGTATCCTCGATGATTTTATTCAATAACACTCCAATCCAGATGCAACATCTTCCTAGATTGAATTGCAGAGAACTAAAATCCTGAACAAATGCTAACATGAGTCACTTTCCGTTTCCTCAAGCGTTTCCGTTATAAAAACTTTTATGTAGTAATTGCAAATACGGTATGCATACACTATACATTTGTACCATGGTCTCGCGAACCTAATAAAAGCCCAGTTAATAATAATATTCGCATAGATATGTCTTTTTTGCAGTTATTCTCAAGAACAATTGACCCCTTGATTTTTGCCTTTAATTTGCATGAAGGTATATATATATATTAGACAATTCTGATTAAAAACAAGTGGGGTTTCAGTATCGATAATAAGTTCAGTAATTTTCCCTCATGACGTCAGAGTGTAAAAATAGCCATACTATAGGTCATATTCATGCGCTTTGTTGTAGGTGTTCTTATTTATGAGTGGATGTAGAAAGTGGATGCGCTTTGCCGTTTAGCACTAAGAAGTATCGGGGTTTCATTTTCCCGTCTTAATTCCATTGGAGGCGGAGCTTATGCACCGCCCCAAAAACTAACATGATGATGAAAACTTTATTTTCTGTCGATTGAAGGAATAAAATTATGGAGTCACCGAATTCATTTTCGCGTAAAATTACATTACGCTACCCCTACCCCCAAATCACAAAATAGTATTAAGTATCTTTTCCAGTATCTCCTCTTTTCTTCCATAAATCTACTATTCTATTTTTCTTAGTACAATTAAATCATAATACACTTTAAAACTACTATCTTCGGCGAAATCAGGTCAGTGTAGAACTCAAATTTTAATGTTTAGATTATATTCAATCATTAAGAAAATGCGAAAGATTCGACACCGCATTACCGTTGCCCTGAGTTACATTACTCTACCCCTATCCCAGATTTAAAAAAAATACGCGTAATTCAATGGATTTTCGTATGTCTTGTGATAAAGACAAACACATTTTGAGTTCTTTACAACTGTGCAATGATTTCATTCAGCATTAAGATTGAAATGATTTATTCAAATAAATAGATAAATATACAGGTGGTCCAAATCTGTTTGCTGTAGTTTCGATGCACATTTACAAAAATAAATAAGAAAACGACTGAATATAATTAAAATCTTTTATTTGAATTATCTCAACCTTTTAATTTTAACAATTACCTGTATGGAATTCCACCACAGGCCGCTCTTTCCGTGACATATTATCTGAGCGTAAAACTGGATGAACTTCAATGAAATTTTATGCATGTAATAGGCATAGAGGCAAACAAATAGAATACAACTTTAGAAAATTTAAAAAGCCCTAAGGTAATTTATATCATCATGTTTGAATAAACTTTATTAATTTATTTAACTTTACTACACATTTTACGTTTGGGAAATATTTCGATTGTTTGGAGAGTAGTCGGACACCCCGATTTCGGAGAATAGCCGGACACCCCGATTTCGAATAAAGTGCATCCTCTGTGAATACCCGAGGGGAAACAGAGTATATTTGTTATACGTAGGCTGTTGCTCTGAAAAGATTAATTTATTTAGTAACTTGGCTAGAACAGAAACACCATCCTTTGCAAAGAGGTTTTAGCTCTCCAGATAAGTGCGTAAAGAAGGTTATATATATCCTTGTATTCATAGACACGTAATAGAAAGATATTCCATATGTAATTCTTTTTCCTAACAGTAGAAATCTATCAAACACCACAAATATGAGTAAACATTCTTCTAAAACTCTTAAATGTTCCACGAAAAAAAATGTTTGTTTTGGGTTTAGCGCTGTTTTCTGTGTTACAGCGGAAAGTTAACCTATCCAGTGTTCCTGGATTCTGTATTCTTAACAAGTAACTTCCAACTTCATCACATAAATCGGATTTGGAGGACGAATGATTTTGGACACGTGCCTCCTATCAAGTCGTCATGCCCTACCCGGGGATCGAACTCACAATTCATAGAGCTGTGCTTCTTCTATTGTGCTCAGCGGGTGGGGTAAAAGAAAGAAAGAAAATAGCGGTTGTGACTGAGACTCTCTGTAATTCAACAGCGGTTGATTGTTAAACATGGGTAATTCTATGTTGCCATTATCTGTATGTGCGATTCAAGAATTGTACGGAGGACTGGAGGCTCAAACTTGCAACTCCTGCTTTCGTATTTACGAGATATTAGGATTTGTACGGGCACGTTTATATGTGTAAGGTTTCATTTTTTATTTTAATAAGCGTCTTACGTGTCAAAATTCAGAATGTAACAATTTTCAACATTCATCGGGAGTTTATAAGGATACGCTAACGCGTATATATAACCTAGGGATAGTATCTCTTAAATCATGATTACGGAAATTATAGAAGTTATGATTTATCTTAAATACTAGTAGCGCCTGTGGTATAAAATATTAACAGAATGAAAAATTAACTCTGACCTTTAAAACCGAATTCTACCGTCAATATATATGAACATTTGCTTAGAAATTATGTAATTTACCGGGCAAGCCCGTGGCAACTAAACTTATGATCCTCTTATGGGATTTGCGTGCGTGCGTGCTTGCGTGCGTGCTTAGGGAGTGTTAGGGATAATAAAAAGAAAAACAAGATTCAAACAACCTTACTACCGTGGCGGGGCGGCTAAGTCAATGGTCATACGTCTGAAATAACAAACTTTAAAATATTTAAACTTGTGTGATATTGAACTATGATATTTTACAATAATTATGCTTCAAGTGTGAAAACTCCGAACTATATATACAATTACATATGCATAAATTTTTCATTTTAGCAGTGTGTTACAACGGAAAACTTATTTATTGGTATCTTGAATAAGAAAAAGATGAAAAAATAATCATTATTATAACGAAATATATTTAAAGCGATTTTTAAAAAAAACATGATCAGTATTTTACGCAAAGTTGTCGCATTGACGTATGTAAAAAAATCTGCATTGAAACCATTTCGCACCGGTCGCCATTTTTACAGTTTTAAAGACCTCTTTTGAAAAGAAAACCCTCTTTCTCACGTACCAAGATTCGTTTCACGTCTGTAGTGAGCCTCTGATGAATGAGAGTGTAAAATACTAAGATTTGAAAAGAGATATATCAGAAAAACACGTAAACTAAGCTATGTTGTGATTTGGGGGTAGCGGTAGCGTAATGTAATTTTACGCGAAAATGAATTCGGTGACCCCATAATTCTATTCCTTCAATCGACAGAAAATAAAGTTTTCATAATCATGTTAGTTTTTTTCCCTCAAATTCCATCGTTTGGGTTTTACATGAGACAAGATTGAAGCAAAAATTTTATTCGAAACTCAACGTCACTTTTGTCGCTCTGACATCACTTTAACGTAAATTTCGACTTTTACGTTAAAATGATCTCCATAAATTATACACCATTTTAAATACATTTTTAATTGAAGATATGATGAGTAGCAAGCAAATCGATTTTTGTAGAATGAACAGAACGATTTACAAAAATCGTCTGATGGACGTAAAATCGCGGTTCATCAAAAATGAACGTCAATGGTCGTTTTTGAAGGTTTGCAGAGAAAAAAGTTACATAAATTTCAAAAAAGTAAAATACGCAGTCTATGAGGAATATGCTGAATTTTATATTAATCAAAACTTCAAAACGAAACCCAATAACTTCAAATTAGGCGCATTCCACCTTAATGACTGCAAAGCAGCTAGGAGTAACTATCACAGATGTAAACGCAGAAACAGTTATTTTAAAAACAATGATACTAAAACTGATTTGTTACAGTCATCAAAAAATATGAAGCTATATTAAGAAAATCTGTTGTAACACATAAAAGAGATGTTAGGAAAAATAATAGAAATATGCGGAGTGAGTCCCCGAAGGAGTATTGGAACTAATATATTAATAGTTTAAATACAAAAGGTAAGCAAACTAATGCTAACCCTGACTCATTTTTTGAGTTTTTTTAAAAAATTAAATGCTAGTTACGATAATGCAAATGAACATGTTAATGCTGATTTTCCAAATGTACATATAGATTATAATTTTAATGACGAAATTACTGTTGAAGAAATCAAAAAGTGTGTAAACAAATTAAAGTCCGGTAAGGCCAGCGGCCTAGATAATGTATCAAATGAATATATTAAAGCATCTTGTGCTATATTGATGCCATTGTATCATAAATTGTTTAACAAGGTATTTGGTACTAGGTTAATCCCAGAATCGTGGCTAGTTGGATCGATTGTGTCTATTTTTAAAAAACAAAGGGGCAAAGGATGACCCACAAAATTATAGACCTATAACAATTCTGAGTTGTGTTGGACAATTATTTACTGCTGTGTTGAACAATAGACTATCAGAATACATAGAAACTTATAATTTGTTAAACGAAAACTAAGCTGGTTTTAGGAAAAAACATTCAACTGTTGATCAAATTTTTGTCTTGCATACTTTAGCTGAAGTTTGTAAACGTAGAAATAAGAAACTATTCTGTTGTTTTGTTGACTTCCAGAAAGCCTTTGAATCTGTATGGAGAATTAGTCTTTGGAGTAAGTTAGTGTGCTATGGTATAGATGTTAAAATGTTGCGTATCATAAAAAAAACATGTATAATGGCATAAAATCATGTATTTCTGTTAATAATAAGTTGTCAATTTTTCACTATTTATTTAAGTGTACTCATTTTAATTAATTACGCAAAAAGCTAATCCCTGAACGGTATCCAAAAAAAAACACATTAATTGTATAAGTTTTGAGTGTACTAATAAAGAAACAAACGACTATGTCAAGACATTTGCAATACACAGATTATCGCGTGCGGTCACTTCAACCGGATGTTATCGCCTCGGGCTAGATGAACGCGTGTTGCGTGTTTCCCGCAGATTGGACGATTCCATTCACGGCGCAGGATTTACTTGGACCATGCCTATTATTTCTTAAATTTAGTTAATATGCATACAGTCATTGTCAATTAATGTTGCAGTAAAACTGTTCCGCAGTTTGATGAAAAGTCTATTAATTAACATGAACCAAAGAAGTATAAAATACATTTATTTTTATAGCTCTTTGCATGAACAATGTCATAGATACGTGTTGTATTTTGAAAATTAGACGTTTGTGTTTATTTTCATAATAATCATATATTGTCCGTAAAGTATTGACCTGGCACTCATTAATCTCCGCCAATATTTTCTGGCGTTTTCGTTAATTTACGCAATATTTGTATCCTGAAAAAATATATATCAGTAAAGTAACATAAACAGTTAACCAATGACACGGTGGCGTAGTGGTAAGGTATCTGACTTCCGCGCACGTTACCACGGGATCGAAATCACTTAGATCATTTTCTTAATGTAATGTAATGTCATGTTATCGATACCTGTTTTATTTTTACATTGTTTTATGTATCATATTTCATTCATGAATTTTAATTGTCTTCTCTTATAGTATTTATTTTCTTGAACGCTGGTAACAGGTAATTTGTCTTTTTTTAAAGATACTTTTAAAACAATTTCATTTCACTTTTTTACAACGGATAAATATGATAACTTTTAATAAATGAATCATAAATATCACGAAACGTTTGATCAAATACTAGTAGGTGGTAAGTTTGCATATAAAATTTGGGGAAAAAAAGATATTGTCAGACGTAGGACTCGAACCCGCAACCCTGATATTGGCACAGCTACCTGTACATGCGACATTATTTCAATTAAGAAGTATATATGATGTAATAGTTATATCGCTATTTATGTTCGGAATATTCATGAGTGCTAGGTCAATATTTACGAACAATACAACCACGAGAAACAAAATAATCTTGGAACAGTGTATACATAAAAACATTTGCGGAATTACTTTTAAACAAATGTCAACGGCTAGTACACATCATATTTCACTTAATGATTTATAAGTAACAGCTAGAATTGAATTAAACTGAATGTCTACGGTTAATTATGTGCTTTTTTTAATAATCAAAATGCTATGCTATCTACACGTTAGAAGGTCTTTTGGTTTAAAGGTCAGACCTTTAAACCAAAAGACCTTCTAACGTGTAGATAACATAGCATTTTGATTAATTCATGTCTTTGATTTTATACCTGTTTTGGTCCGCGAATGTTTTTCGGTTCATCAAATATTAGTATTATACATCTATTTCTTTCAATATTAGCACTCATTTTGCATACATGTACAAGTTCGAAAACATGCAAAACGTTTGGCCTTTGAAATGGCCGGAGAATATAATTTTCACTACATATATGCATTTGGATGGATTTATCAATCATTTTTCTTTTTTTTTTCTTTCATAAAGAAAATGATAGGTTAACCAATCCTAATTGCTTGTATTGAAAAATCAATCAATATTAACATTGAATCAGAATTGTTTCAGAAAGGATGGATTACTCGAGGTCTTTGATTTTATATTTGAGATGGTTCGCGATTTTTTTTTTATTTGAAATTTTGGAAACGTGCAAGAAAAAAGAATGAATTATGCCATGTCTTTGATTTTCCATTTGAAATTGTCAACGAATGTGTTTTACTACAAGAAATCAATCTTTTTCTATCAATATTAAAGGGCCTGGACTCCAGAGTTTGGCTAAAATGATCTTTCTTTAAAAATTAAACTTTGCCGTATTATTAACATTAGAACATGAGTTTTACTTTCTAAACGTTTTTTTTTTTCAAAAGAATGCTAAACCAAGCAAAAGATATTAGTCGGGAATCGAAACCGGATTGCCAAGGCAATAAAAACCCTAACCAACTTGACCAATACACCACGGAGGAATTTGTTCTTAACGACCGTTTAAATAAGTTTTATAATCAAGGCAGTTTACCTTCGGTACCCCGTGACAAACGTTGTTTCTATTATGAATGAAAAATTATTCTTATACAAAAATCGGGAATGGATTACTTTGTTTGTATACACTGAATGTAGAAATTATGAAAGCGCGAAAGAATATACATTGTACAATGAAGAAAGTTCGAAACAGGGATGAAAGGATGAATTAATTCATGTTTTTCATTTTTATACGCCCGAAGGGGCGTATTATGTTATGACGCCGGTGCCCGTCCGTCGTCCGTCCGTCCGTTAGCAATTTCGTGTCCGCTCTTTAACTCTTGAACCCCTTCAAGGATTTCGAAGAAACTTTACACAAATGCTCACCACATTGAGACGACGTGCAGAGCGCATGTTTTGGATGGCTCGCTTCAAGGTCAAGGTCACACTTAGAGGTAAAATGTCATATGACTTTGTTTTGTGTCCGCTCTGTAACTCTTGAACTGCTTGAGGGATATTAAAGAGACATGGCACAAATGTTCACCACATCGAGACGACGTGCAGAGCGCATGTTTCGGATGGCTCACTTCAAGGTCAAGGTCACACTTGTGCTATAATAAAGGCAAACAATATACTCATTGCATTTCAATGTATATAAAGATTTTCTAAAGTTCTATCATAATGTATATAAAGACAGCAATGTATCTTTATCCCATGAATCTTTGCTGTAATTCTAATTTAGTCTGTCATATCACTAGCAAAAATTGGTGGACAGAATTTACTTTTAATTATTGCTCTAACCTTTTAATAACTATATTATTATCATTTATATATTTGCCAAACATTTCTAAGTATGATAAATAATATTGTCTCCTTCAATCCCAATTACTGCTTATCATTTTTATTTAAATGATAGATATAACGCCTGTTTTCAACAGTATTTCAGTTATTGTAGACAGACAGTTTGCCTTACAATTTTCAGATATTGAGACATGCTCCGTTAGCAATTTTGTATCCGCTCAGTAACTCTTAAACCCCTTCAAGTATTTCAAAGAAACTTGACACAAATGTTCACCACATCGAGATGACGCGCAGGGCGCATGTTTTGGATGGCTCGCTTCATGGTCAAAGTCACACTTAGAGGTCAAAGGTCATATGACTTTGTTTCGTGTCCGCTCTGTAACTCTTGCACTGCTTAAAGGATTTTAAGGAAACTTGGCACAAATGTTCACCACATCGAGACGACGTGCTGAGCGCATGTTTTGGATGACTCGCTGCAAGGTCAAGGTCACACTTAGGGGTCAGATGTCATACCTTCGGGTGTATATTGCTCCGCATTGCGATGTTCATCTTTTTATTTGATATGATCAGCGAATGTTTTTTTTTTTTTGTACTATAAGAAATACAGATGGATTAATCCATCTTTTCTTCTATGAATATTAACACTGAATGTAGAATGTTTGAACCCATAACACCAAACCCCCAGGACATTTCATTGATTTCAAGTTGGTGACTCTACAAGTAACAAACTTAAAATTTCGTCAAAACACAAGTAGACAATAAATTAACAACTGTGTAAATTTTTATCTTTAGTAACAGACAAGTAGACAAGTATGAAGCTTTAAACTTTCAACTATTGATTAAATGTGGGATTTTATTAGACACAGCTATATTGCAAGCATTTATCATGTAAGATGAAAATTTGTCACCTAACTCATATGTAGCACTGCCAAAAATCCCAGATAATTTAATCTCACCTATTTAAGGTTTAAATAACCTCTTCTTGGGGAGTTGGTCGTATGGGAAACCGGTACCAACGTAATAACTATAAACACAACAACAACAAAGATGTCACCTGATTATTCTTCATGATCAACAAATACTTTTATTTCCTAAAATGTCCTTTTCTCTTTCAGTCATTTTTTTTTTCAAACTCAAATTCGGTCAAAATAAGTAAACAATCTTTCACAAAAATAAAACTCTTATTTCAACAAGAGCTACAAATCTATGTATATATGAAAAATATATGGTGTCATATAGGAGAAAAATACAGGAGAAATATAAGTCCTGTATTTTCCACGAAAACGTGTAAATTCAAACCCCGTATTTCTGGCATATACGGAATATATACGGGGTTGTATACGAAGCATATATGGGAAATATAAGTCCCGTACTTTCGAAATATACAAATTGTTAAATACCGTATTTCCTGGATTAAAAAAAAAATATATACGGAGTTGTATACGAAGCATATAGGGTAATATAAGTCCCGTATTTTCGAAATATGGTCTTTAGTTGTGTTCAACGTCACATTTATGATGGAATTTATTTTAAATGTTTAAGAGACTTTACTCCAGATTTTGGCTAAAAATTGAAGTTTGGTTACTGTAAAATTATTAATTTTCGTGGGGGACTAATTTTCGTGGATTTCGTGGTTGAGTCAATCCAAGAAAATTAAGACCCAACGAACAAATAAAATTCCCATTCATTTTATCTTCGAAAGATGAAATCCACTAATTTATATACCCACGAAATAGCCGTTTTTGTCAAAACCACGAAAATTCATGCCCACGAAATTAAATGATTTCACAATATATTGCAACGTTGTGATGTCACCTCAATAGATCGATTGGTCAAAATGTGTGTTTTGGTTGATCCTACTTTATACCATTAATCAAGTGACCGATAGAAATGACTATAAATATAGATTTAGTACAAAGAATACTGTTTTCCTTTCAGGGACCACATTTTATTCGATCTTTGTAGTGATCGTATTGGGCGTTAATTTACTTCTAGTTAGTAAGTCGAGTAAGTAAGATTTATTTCTTTCGTGAATTCTTTGTAGCAGTAATTTGAATAAAAATCATAAATATAATTTCTTTTGAATGTTAAAGAGACTTTACTCCAACTTTTAGCTAAAACTTGAAGTCATATTATGAACATACAAACACGAAGTTTTGTTTCTAAACTATTTTAAAAGTGCAAAATAAAGAAAAAAAAACAGTTTAAGAGCTTAAACAGGCTAGAGAGTGTGCAACTTTGGAGAAAAAAAATCATATTATGCTCCTTGGTATCGAAAGTATCCGAGGCAGTATAAGTTGATTACATAAATTATGACAGATGGCAAAACGTTCAAACAATATATGTTCTAAGGTCTATAAAATTGGGTGCAAAAAATAAACTCAGACAATTGGAGCAGGTTAAGGGCGTTTTGGAAATTCTTTTTACAATGCATATCTGCATAGTGCGGTATTTGAAGTTTAGATCAAGTGGCCACTAAAAGATGGCAGAGTACCTCCATTAAAAAAAAAACTACGGAAGGGGGCTTTACATTCATGCCGCAGACTTATTGTGGTGAAGATATATCGAGCATTTCATGAGAAAAAAGACGTTATATAAATCTCTATTTTAGCTTTAGCGGGCCCTAATAGGGGCCGTATGCCCACATTTTAACAAGTATCGATGATGCTACCAACCAAATCTAATGAAGATCTACTGTAGGCGTACATTTATTAGCGCGGCAAAAATTTAGCGCAAACGCAATTTTTGGTGAAATATCTAATTAATGCATGGACGTGAATTAGCGCTCTCGCGAGACCGCTAATTTCTAATTTTAGCGCTGTCCGAGATGAGGCTCTCGGAGATTTACGGAGATTCACGAAGATTTTCGGAAATAAACTTAACCGTCGGCAATTTTATATATTGTGTTTCTGTTGTAATTATTGTAATACGAATCTGACTGTCGACCCTATACAACTTGAACATGTAACAAGAATGACTTTAAGATAGTGTGCCGTGATGATACTTGTATTTTTTCAATGATACTTTCATCTGTGATGTAGCTTTATGTTTACGTACAGTATATAAAGTGTAATGGGTCTATGACAAAACACGGACAGACAAAACATCGACACGACAAAACGCCGACACGACAATTGATCGATGCGACAAAAGATCGACATGGCGCATAGTGTCGTGTCGGCGTTTTGTCGCATTTATGGTCGAAAATAATTTTGATCATACGATTATTATACGATCATAATTTTGATCATACGATTATCATTCATAAGCATGTACGTGCTCTAAATGCACTAAATGATCCGAGTATTGAACATCTTTACAATAAATTGACCGAAAATAATTTTATGATCATAATTAATAGTTCATAATTTTGATCATACAATTATAATGAATAAGTATTTACGTTCTTGTAAAATTAGTCTAAGAGCACGTATAATCGAACGATGAAATGCTCCAAGTATTGACTTTCTTTATCGTCACAATAGAATGAATATAATTGAATACATGTACGAAAAGAGTGAAAACACTTTCATCTTCGTCCATAGTGATGGAGTTCGTTACTTCACAAAAAGGAAAGTTACAACTTGTGTTTGATGGATATGTCTTTAATAAGGACAGAAGACGTAAGGATAAAGTAGTAAAAACGTATTGGCGATGTGTCATACAAGAATGTTCAGGTCGAGCTGTAACCATCGGGGAACCACCGAATACCGAAGATGCCCGAGGATCAAAATGCTACACCATCATAGAGGCCCTTAGAATTACCAATATCTAATAAACAAACTGACAAAGAAAGCAAGAACTTACTCTGGATGTAAATCATTGTGGCAATAAGCACGTTATTATTGTAATTTTTACACGCGATCTGTTTCAGGCCTGTTCCAACATAAATAACCGAACATGAGCTGATATTAGTTTTTTAAATGTGTATTATATGTTTTTGGATTAAATTGATCATAAACATCAAAATACATGGACGATATTTTCTGAATACATAATATTTTAAAAAGTATACTAACTGAATTACATTTGCTGAAAGTTTCGTGTTCGTGGACTGAAATAAAACCATTGCAAACTTTGCGCTAAACAAGCTATCAAAGAACAATAAGTGAAGGCAAAAGAAACAACAAAAAACTAAAAAGGTATAAATATATATATATAACTGCACTTGAAAAAAGACTACGCCGGTTATTATGAAATGAATACCTTCCTAGGAGATAAAAACAGTTGTTATTACGCCATGGCAAGGTCAAAATTTCTTATAAGTTACTTGAAGGCTATCTATCCATCATTATATGATGATCAAAAATCAAACGACGTTTGAGACAATGTGTTGATTTATAACAATAACTCTTAGGCTAATGTTTCCTTCTAAATAATAAAATAGTTAAAAGCGATAGTATTGTATACAGGGTTGTCAAATTTCTCTGTTTTATTGTTTTATGCTTTTGTTCATAATTACTAAATGTATACAGTTCAACAACTTATGTATGACAAATACATCGGTTTTAACGGTACAATGAAAACCAATCTGTTTATATAAAATTTGCTATGATCAAAGGAAATCGCGTAACTTGAGTCGATACTGACATATATAATCCACTAAATAGACGCTTTGTTGTTTTGCCAATTTCTTAAACCTTACCGAAATAATGTCTTTAATTTTGCAGAGTAAGGGAACGTATATCATTTTTTGTCATACTTCAGTTAATTTGAATGAATTTAAACCATATTGCTAACTTATTTTCATTATTGACTAAATCACAGATATTATCTTACGAATTTGAACATACCGAAATGCAGAAATGAGCTTTTATTTTAGACATAGAATGATATTATTTGACACAAAACTTGTCTAGTATGTCCAAACTAAGCTCTTTGTCATCAAAATTGAGTTGTTGTCACATAAAGATATCAGTGTGGCACATAACCGAAATGGTATTAAATTTTGTGTCAGCTGTGTAAGTTTGGTCAGTACCTGACAACAATTTTCACAACTGCACATTTTAATACCACCACCCATTAACTGAACATTAACCGTAATTGTTCGAGTCTTAAACTTGACTGTCTGAAGATTTAGACCGAACCTTTTAGATATGTGTAAACATTTCAAGGTAATTTAACCACTAAAAATGAAGAAAAAAATGTAAATAAATTATGTGTCGATGTTTTGTCGATGTTTGTGTCGATGTTTTTGTCGAGCTTTTGTCGCGTCGGCGTTTTGTCATGTCGATGTTTTGTCTGTCGATGTTTTGTCGCGCTCCCAGTATAATATTGCCTACGTAACTGTATTGTCTTCTTGTATTTAATTATAATAATCTGCGTATTTTATATTCTGTATACTAGTCATAACTGCTGAAATAAAACGAGATTGTCACACATTTTAATTATTGAATCCCCTTTGTCGTAGATGCATTGTGTCTTAATACAAACGTTCACACCTTTCCGTAAACGAGCGACTGCAACAACGGACATGTCCGAAGGTGATACGGAAATCGATAACAACTTGATCAAATGAGAAAAAACACAAACTACAAGCTTAAATATTTTATTTTGCATGATCATATATTTAAAATGATAATATGAAAAATAAACAGGAATATCATACGAACCTTAAAATATTAGCAAGCAGTGTAACTAGTGTAAACTCTCAAGAGTATTTATTTGCAAAAGTTCGTAGATAACATCATCAAATGTAAATGTGCATGAAAATGCTTGGACATATTAATGCGCGGACATGAATTAGCGCACGTGGGATAGCGCTAAAAGCGCTGTTATAAGTACACCGCTAAAATAAGCAAGCCTACAGTATTAAGCAGCAGATATGAAACAGTCGTTTAAAGGTTTTCTTATTTTTAGCTATAGCGGCTCCGTAAAGAATAAAATAGAGAGACGACGTTTAAATGATGCTACAGACCAAATCTCGTGAAGATCCGTTAAACGGTTCATCAGAAGAAGTCATTTAAAGGAATTTATATTTAAAAAGTTATAGCTGCTTCTCAAAGAAGCAAATCGCACCAACTGGAATAAGATTTGGAGAAAACATTTCAATGATGCTACAGATCAAGTTTGATGAAACTTTGTCAATTGGTTCATGAGTAGAAGTCATGTAAAGGTATTGCGGCTATGCTCCCCAATCTTAACCAATTTGGGAAAATACCTTATAATGATGTACAGGTTATTTTTGATGAAAATCCATCAGGCTCTTCTTGCGACGAAGTTTCAAGGAATTACTATTTCTAACTGTAGTTACCCCTAGCCTAGCGCTCCCATTTGAACAAAGTTAGGAAAACCCAAAATGATGCTACAGACAAAGCTTCACCAAGGTCCATCAAGCGTTTCATCAGAATAATTCATTTAAAGGCTTTCTATTTTTAGCTATCAAGCTAAATATTTTGAACAAATTTGACAGAGGACAATGCAATGATGCTACATGTAAGTAAGATGCAGTTCTGGGGCCGTATTCATAAAGCATCTTAAGTATAAGTTTTGACTTCAGCTTAAGTCTTAGTCAAAATCTTAAGTTCTATTCATAAAACATCTTAAACTTAAGATACGTAAGAAATGACTTAAGTAGGGTCATTTTTTTTTTTGCTTAAAGTTAACTCACCTACCATCCTGTCTTATCTTTTAAGAAATTTCTTAAATCAGAAAACAAGATGGCGTCGTGAGTACGATTCAATTGTAGTTTTTCAGATAAAAGCACTTTAAACATAATTGTGCATGTTGTATCTGTCTGAAATTAATGTTGTTTTTTTTTTTATGTTTTCGTCCACAATAAAAGCTATTTATAAACTGGACCAAGGGAAAGAACTTATTCTGAAATGTCAAAGTTGACATAGTTTCTGCATAGAAACATTTCTTTGTTTTATTTGGGATATATATATGATTTAGCCTTCTCAGCTTCAGGTACATAATCAATTCAAAAGTGTCATAAATGTTTATCTAAAACAATATTAGTGACGTACCGATTATGTAAAAATAACCGAAGTTTTCAGTTGCTTTATCTCGGCAATTGACCCTTCTGTCTGATCAAATATATTCAAATTGAAACAGAAAGTAGACTCTACATGAACAGATGAAGGATTTTCTACCGTGACTTGCAAGACTTTGAACTATCAAAAGTAAGTTTATTTCTATTTTTGTTTCTTACACTTAAACAATAGTATATCAATATGGAGTTTCCCAAACAACACACTTATCAGCTTTGCGGCACATGCTGTTTCAACAGCAGCAACTGGTTACACATTTGTTTATAGAATTAGCTAGGTGTCTGGTATACGAGCGTAAACCTATGTTTACGTTCGATAAACTAGGATTTTTGAACAGAACTATGTTTAACCCAGGTTCACGACGGTAAACATCGGTTCTTGCTTAATCGAAAACCTAGTTTAAAGAACGTAAACATGTGTTCAAGAGCGTAAACTAAGGTTTACACCCGTTTTTATATTTTTTCACTCGAAAATACAGGTTAATATTCGAGAATCCTAGTTTTTCGACCAAAAACGTAATAATTGGATAATTGGCTTGCCGTGAACCGTAGTTTACGGACGTGAACCTATGTTTACGAGCGAGAACCTATGTCTACGACCGTGAACTTGGGTTAACGAGCGTGAACCACAGTTTACAAACGTGAACCTAGGTTTACCCTCGATAAACTAGGTTTCTCGAACAAAACTATAATTTTCGGTCGTTATCCTATGTTCACGAGCGTGTATGGCACGCCAATCGTCCAATAATTAGGTGAACCCAGGTTCACGGTCGAAAAGCTAAGATTAACAGTCGATAAACCAGGTTTCCGACCAATAACGTAAGTATGTGATAATTAGCTTGCCGTGAACAATTATTATAGTTTACGGATGTGAACCTATGTTTACGAACGAGAAAATCTTATGTTTAAGACCGTGAACCATAGTTAACAAACGTGAACCTAGGTTTACGTTCGGTAAACTAGGTTTCTTGAACAAAACTATGATTTCCGGCCGTTATCCTGTCACGAGCGTGAAACTATGTTTACGGTTGTAAACCCATGTTCACAGTCGTAAACCCAAGTTCACGGTCGTTAACATAGGTTCACGTTCATAAAATATGGTTTTCGCTCGTGCACCAAGGTTTACGCCCGTAAATATAGGTTCACGCTCATGAACTTAAGATAACGAGCGAAATTCACAGTTCAATCAAGAAACCTAGTTTATCTAACGTAAACCTGGGTTTACGAGAGTAAACTATAGTTTACGCCCGTCATCTTATGTTTTCGCTCGAAAATATAGGTAAGTATTCGAAAAACCTGATTTTACGTTCGAATATCCTAGTTTATCGATCGTAAATCCTAGTTTTTTTAACGTAAACCTGGGTAATTATTGGACAATTGGCTCGCCATAAGCGTGAACCTATGTTTACGATCGTTAACCCATGTTCACGGTCGTAAACCCAAGTTTACGGTCATTAACATAGGTTCACTTTCGTAAACTATGGTTTACGCTTGTGAACCCAAGTTTACGTCCGTAGACAGAGGTCTACGCTCGTGAACTTTGGATGACGGCCAAAATTCATATTTCAATCGGGAAGCCAAGCTTATCGAACGTAAATCTGGGTTCACGAGCATAAACTATGGTTTACGCCCGTCATCTTATGTTTTGCTCGAAAATATAGGTTAGTATTCGTAAAACCTGGTTTTACATTCGAAAAACCTAGTTTTTTTATTGTTAATCCTAGTTTTTCGACCGTGAACCTTGGTTCACGTAATTATTGGACAATTGGCGTGCCATAGGCATGAACCTTGGATCATGAGCGTGAACCATAGTTTACGAACGTGAACCTATGTTTACGACTGAAAATCATAGTTTTGTTTCAGAAACCTAGTTTACCGAACGTAAATCTAGGTTCACGCTCATATATCCAAGTTCAAGGTCGTAAACATAGGTTCATGTTGGTAAACATAGGTTAACGTCCATAAATTATGGTTAATCATCGTAAACATAGGTTCACATCCGTAAACGTAGGTACACATCCGTAAACCCATGTTCATGCCCGAAAATCATAGTGGATTTTATCATCCTAATATATTGACCGTAACCATAATTTACGTTTGATAAAACTAAGTTTCTCGCTTGAACAACAAATTTCTGTCGTTATCCTATGTTAACGGTCATCTATGTTTACAAGCGTGAACCTATGTTAACGAGCGTGAACTTGGGTTACCACCGTGAATATGGGTTAACGACAGTTAACATAGGTTCACGCTTGGGAACATAGGATAACAACCGAAAACAACCTAGGTTCACGTTTGTAAACTATGGTTCATGCTCATAAACCCAAGTTCACAGTCATAAACATAGGTTCTCGCTCGTAAACATAGGTTCATGTCCGTAAACTATGGTTCATGCTCATAGTCTATGGTTTACGAACATGAACCTATGTTAACGACCGAAAATCACAGTTTTGTTCGAGAAACCTAGTGACCCAAACACAATAGACATCATCTACCAGCCATCATTTAAAACTTCTCACTTGACAGTCGGTATTTGAAATTAAATATTTAGCAGTAAGCATTACATTTTTGCATTCAGCTGTAAGCATAAATCATTCCGTACATTTATTATTACGCTTGGGAACATAGGATAACGACCGAAAATCATAGTTTTGTTGGAGAAACCTAGTTTATGGAACGTAAACCTAGGTTCACGTTCGTAAACTATGGTTCATGCTCATAAACCCAAGTCCACAGCCATAAACATAGGTTCATGCTCGTAAACATAGGTTCATGTCCGTAAACTATGGTTCAAGGCAAGCATATTATCAAATAATTACTTTCTTGGTCAAAAAACAAGGGTTACTGAATACCAACCTATATTTTCGAGCAAAAATATACATGTAGGATAATGGGCGTAAGCCATAGTTTACGCTCTTGAGCGCATGTTTTACGATCAATAAACTAGGTTTCTCGATTGAACTATAAATTTCGGTCATTATTCTAAGTTTACGAGTGTGAACCTTAGTTTACGAACATGAACCTATGTTTACGACCGAAAATTACAGTTTTGTTCGGGAAACCTAGTGACCTTAACACAATAGAGATCATCTACCAGCCATAATTTAAAACTTCTCACTTGACAGTCGGTATTTGAAATTAAATATGTAGAAGTAAGCATTACATTTTTGCATTCAGCAGTAAGCATAATGCTTTCCGTACATTTATTATAAAAGCTACACATATAAGGATACAGATCTTTTACCCATTAATATAAAGAATTTGACAATAAGCATGTCTTTAACATTTGGCTTTACCATTTTAGCAATAAGCATTGATTTAAGATATAATTATGGCATTTTCCATTTGGTATGCACGGAAAGATTTCGTAGTAAGCATGGTGTGGCCTTCCATACAAACTAAATCAAACAAATTATGTTCAAACCAGCTTCTTCATATGAAAAACAACATGCTTAGAAACCATCAATTTCATTTTTAGTTGTTTTTTTATTTCTGGTTAGCTCATATAAAATGAGCCGCGCCATGAGAAAACGAACATAGTGGTTTTGCGATCAGCATGGATCCAGACCAGCCTGCGCATCCGCCCAGTCTGGTAAGGATCCATGCTGTTTGCTAACGGTTTCTCTAATTGCAATAGACTTTGAAAGCGAACAGCATGGATCCTGACCAGACTGCGCAGATGCGCAGACTGGTCTGTATCCATGCTGGTCGCAAACCCACTATGTTGGTTTTCTCATGGCGCGGCTTATATTAACTTTTAACCTGTATGAAATGATATTCTTTTAATTATTGTCCTGTAGTAAAAGCAATTTTCCTTGTTTAAACATAAATATTTGTCAGTCCCTGATAAAGTGACAAAAACTATGTAATAGAATACTTGTGAAAAGTATATACTGCAGTTGCAGCAAATAGAAACATTTTGGTATTTATGGACTAAAATAGTCTCATTGCAGAGCATTATTTTATTCAAATATTTTGTATCAAAATGCTCATACATGTTTCTTTGGAGTTCATACTTTTTATTCATTTTTTTTGTGGAAAGCTGGGTGACAGTCTATTGATTTGAACCTTACTCTAATTAGTAAGTCTTTAAAAAGATTCAAGATGCAGGGACCTTAAATATTTTGAAATTCAATCAAAAATCATGCTAATTCATTTTTATGCCCCCGAAGGGAGGCATATTAGTTTTCAGCTGTCCATCCGTTCGTTAGTTCGTTCGTCACAACGTTAACGTTTTGCATGAAGGCACTTTACTCACAAACCACTACACCCAGGACCTTCAAACTTCACATGCTGATAGTACTTATTGAGTACACGATCCCTACTGACATTGGGGTCACCAGATCAAAGGTCAAGGTCACAGGGGCCAATGTTAACTTTTTGCATGAAGGCTTTTTACTCGCGAACCACTGCACCCAGGACATTCAAACTTCACATGCTGATAGTACTTATTCAGTGCACATTGACTTTTGGGTCACCAGGTCAAAGGTCAAAGTCACCAGGTCAAAGGTCAAGGCGCTGCGGGGGCATTTGTCACCATTAGTGACAGCTCTTGTTTGAAGTTTATTTTTCTATATGAAAAGTTTCTACATGAAGAATCTAATTATGTTCAAATCTGTACAAGGAGTTGTGAAGGGGTAATGTACCTAAATTCAGTCTGCACAACAGTTACTAGACATTTCCTAATTAAAATACTGTAATACTATTATTTTATTTATTTGTTTATTTGCACTAAAATAATTCTTATAAATGCACACAGCCATAAAGAATACTGCAATCATCATCCAGGCACTGTCATAAATAATGTGCACACTGTACTTGCTGCCAGCTGTATGCTAACTAGAAATCAGACTAATCCCAATTTTACTGCACAAAAGAAGTGGACAATATTCATGATCCAAAGTATTATTAGATATCCTTCATTGCTAGCATGATATGTTATTGAGATATATTTCTAATTCATAATTATTGAAGAAGAATTAAAGTGATGTCATGGTATGCACTTATTGAATGGCTTACCGGTCAATAGTCAAAACTATTGACCAATGTCCATAGGACTGAGGGTCAATAATTTTGACTAATGACTGGTTTTAAAGCCATTCAATAAGTGTTGTATTGTTTGACACGAGAAATTAATTTTCACAGATTACTTTTCAACAGTTTGACTTACTAGCTAAGAAATCATGTCTTGAATATGGACCGATAAACAGCACACACTATGGACCAGCGATTTATATAAACGGTCATGTAATAATAAATGATGCTACGTACTGTATTAAAGTATGTAATATATAGCCTACTAAATACTAAATGCATTCAGGCTTTGGAAGAAGACTATTTTCAGAAAAAAAGTTAGAATAGAAATGAAGTATGACAGACATTTTTCTATGACATATTTCATATGACTCCTTATAATCATATATCACTTGTCCATGTACTCAACACATGTTCTCTGAGCCAAAGTTAAAACTTGAAATGTGTGAAAACTTATTTTTGATGTCATGTAATAACTAATTACAGTATCAAGTTTAGATATTCAAATGACTTGCTGTGTAGTCAGAAAGTCATTTAACAAGTTGACACTAATGTGTACTATGTGATCAAAAAATTTGAAAATATATGAGGAAAAATGGTATCAGAAAATAAACACAATATCATGTGTTATTTTTTTACAAACTTGAAAGCTATATTTAATTCAGTTGATAATAAACTAAATGAAATTCTAAAGGAAATGCTCTGATGGACTGTATAGTATTAAAGTCCACAAAAAGCGTTATTATTTTTTTCCTCACATAATATGTATAAGAAGTTGAGTAAGAGATCATCTAACTGTTATACATGTACCATACATACAAATACAATTGGATGGGGACTGTATATGTGTCTGCCCAAACCCTTATCTTCTGCAGTTCCAGAATCTACTTTATAGTTAAAAGGACAAACTCTTCCCTGTTTGTTTCCTTTGTTTTATTCAGCTATACTTTACACTGCATTTCCAGTGAAATAATCACATGTAGTTGATGCAGTACAAAACTATAGGAGGGGAGCTGTCTGTGTAAAAAGGAGGAGAACTAATAAACAAAACATTGAGGAAAATTCTTTGGACATGACCAAATAAAGAAAGAAGGGATTAAAACAAGAAAGTAGTTACAGGAAGATTAACAATTTTGTAAAATGATGGTGGGACATGGAGGAGGGGTATGTCACATGCCAATATAAAATTAAAATTAGCGTATAAATCATGTCACGGTTTCAGACATGATTCACAATGAGTACATGGTCTGTTGACTCATTCGATAGAATATCAGAACGCCACCACAAGATACCGGGTTTGAGCCCTAGTCCAATTTAAATTACCAGTGAAATTGACACCCAATGTTGGGACAGTGACTACATTACATTTTTTGGTATTTAATAATTGGTATTGTGACAGTCACTTGAAACTATTATATAGTTTGTTTGGTTTCAGACTTTGTCACAGTTTATAAGGGTGGATCCAGAGGTAGTAGGAGGGCTAAAATTGATATACAATTGAAATGGCAGTCAATTTTCATAATAATTAGACAAATTAACGTTAATGATAGCATTATAAGTTTTGGATTGTCATTGTCTAGCATGTGTTAGAGGGATGAAAACTATTTAACACCATGCAGAATAATAAAATAAGCGACCCCGATAAGCCAAAATCAGTAAGAATATAGTAACAGGTACAAAGAGAGCAGGTTTCTTGGAAGCATTAGTCAAAAATTGTCGCGCTGTCTCTTTAGAAACGTCTTATCATTTGTACTAGGGCGCGCAGGGTGTTGAGATATTTTTCACAATTTGGGGAGAAATTAAACATTTTCAGATTACAGTCTGATATAATAATTCGAGTGGGATGGGGGTATGAATTTGCATAATATATCAGTTATACTCACACATTTGCCACTTATTCCAATCACCATTCAAAACTGAATTCTGATTTTATTTTATTTAAAATAGATTTTCACTGAAATAATGTGAAAAAATAACGTCCAAATTTCCAATCTCCGAGTCGGATTTTTGCCACTACGGACGCGATAACAGTGACAATATGCTAGTCAACTGTAAAGCACACATATTCTGACAATCAAACATAATTAAAAGTCTTTAATGAGTTGCAGAATGTACACAATGCAGATTAATGCAGCTTTTTTTTGTTTAAAAAAGACCTCCTTCTGTTACTAAATAAAGACAGGCAGGTACTTCCGTTACTATATTTAGATGCGGATTATCCTGTTTTAAGCTGTAAATATCATAAAAACTTAGGCTGAACGAAATATGTTTACTTAAGAATTTCTTACATACCTAAGTTTAATTTTAGCTAAGAATTACTTAAGTTGTTTTATAAATAACAAATATACTTAAGTAAAATAAATTTTTTATCTAAGTAATACTTAAGTAAATAATCAATTTCTTATACTTATACTTAGGATGCTTTATGGATACGGCCCCTGACTAGAAGTTTCAAAGAAGATGCCATCTGAAGAAAAGTGTGGACGGACGGACACCGGACGCCGGACGGTGAGCGATCACAATAGCTAACCTCAAACAGTTCATGCTCAAGTGATCTAAAAATATATCTGAGTCGGGAATCTTGACCACGGTAGAATGTGTACTTAAAGACCGTTAAATATCCTAATCTCTGGCACACTGTTACAAACGCTTTTCAAGTTTGAATGTAAAAATAAGTAAAAGCAACTTATTCTCATGTGTGTCCATAATATATAACCTGTCAGTTAATAAATTTCAAAGCCTCCTTAAGAAATAAAGCAATATTTACCTGATATCTGAACATTTTATTTATGTTGTGTGATCTGGAGATTAGTTCTATGACGAATGTTTTACTAAAGTCCAGGAGAACGACGTCACTTTGGTTGCCGGAGACGATGGTGTTTACTAGGAACAATATGTAATTAGTTATTAAGCTGGGTTTTTTTCATGTTGAAATTATACAGGATATTGTGATTGCTGGAGTTTGAGGATAGACGAGAAGCAACGATATGTTGCAGAGTTTTACGTAATATGCAGGTGAGAGAGATAGTACGATAATTAGCTGGGTCATCAGTGTAAATACGGAACGAACATACGTTGACCTTGGTCCAGTTATGCGGACTTGCACCAGATAATAGGGATTTATGAAAAGAAACGGTTATGATTTCAGCAATTTAATGCCTAGCTCCTTCAGTACGCTAAGTCATATCTGATCCGGCCCTGTAGTTTTGTTATTTGGATTATCAGGAAGCCTTACAACACCGGCATCTAGCGATACAATATTGAAGGGGATTTATGTATCTTAAAGTTTGGGTGCATGTTTTTTTTAAGGATAGTGTGGATGTGCTAGAAAAACCCTATTGAACATGTTTATTTAGTGCGATTGCCTTATCTATTTCATTACTTTTTACACAGCCTGACGATAAATATTTTAGGATTTTAGGGGGGATACTTTTTTAATTAGTATGTTTAATTTCCACATAAAAACAACTTTGTATGTCTCTGCGAGCAGAATCAGCAATACCAAGTATATTGTCTCGATACAGTATGTAGGATTTTAAATTTTAGTTTGAAAATGACCCTCTAGTTTGTTATATGTGTTCAATTTAAGTTACTCCATTTGTTTCTTATGAAATAAATAAGCAAGACAGATTTATTTTATTTTAAAGCTTTTTTACCGTTGACCACAATTATGTTTGTCGATGAGACTAAGATATATTGTATGGTGATATTCGTTTGTCTGTCCACGTCTCTTTATTGAATTAACCTATGCCACAAATGACTGATTCAGAGTGTTAAAAGGTGTTAAAACATGTTAAAGCTAAATATTATTTTGACTCTAATGTGTCCCTTATGTAACAAAAATGGAAGAATATGACCCAACTGCTTTGAGACACAGCGCATGTTTAGTCTTCAACCCTTTTTCAGTTCGAAGATACGTTTCCCTGTTTGACTTCATCTGGCAGAACAGACAGATCAGTTAGGTAGTTTTTAAATCCCCATGTGAATGAATGTTTTTATATCTGTCATCTGGTCTTTTTCATTGGGCCCTGGAGGGTGTTTCTCTTAATGCTCCGTCTGCATTTATTTACACTGTCGTGTGACCTTTGAATATGGTGGGGTAAAAGTGAGGCACCATAAACTGGTTTAAGTTCCAAAATAGTGGTTTTGCCACTGACCGTCACAAAGCAGTGCCCCTGTGTGTTGTTTGTTCATTTTATCTTCTTGTGTTTGCTTTGTCTTTGTCTGTGGGTACCGGTCTTGTGCGCGTCCAGGTGTTGTAGGCTGCGTTTTGAAGAGGTTGCGTTTTTTGAACGTGGCTTTGCATGTTGGATATTCATCCTTGTCTTTTTATAAACAGTACACATACTTGATATAATCGACATATCTCATGGCTGACATTTTGGGAGTGAAACAAAGCCATACCATATTTCTTGTACAAAACTAGTAAAATAACACTTTTGGTGTTGAGGTTGTGTAAAGTACAGAAAACGTTGATTGAGTTGACTTGTTCTATAAAAGATACGGCATGAATGAATCTAACATCTGATAAAACGATTATTTTAGGTAAGGTTTTCCACGCCGTGTCTACTTATATTTTCGACTAAATGAAAAAAAAGGCTCAGAAGGGTCTCGCATTTAATTATAATATCTATTATATAATCAACTCGTATGATAAATGCAACATGAAACACACTCCTGTGTCCTCTATTTTCGTTGGTTAAACATTAGTATACGACAGTATCATAAGCACATAGCATGTGCATTAAAGAAAAAAAACAAGTCAAAGAAATCGAGAACAATAAAATGATTCACTTTACTGATACACATGAAATAGGCCGCAGGATTAAACAGTGATCATAGGTAATCAAAGCTACCTTTTGAAATCTCAAATATATTCATAATAGACGCCGCATTTAGTAATGATATGCTGATTAATAATACATTTTAAGTAATAAAATGTTTTTGTTGAAGTGTTTGTATGCCTCAAGATTTAAATCATTTTGTTTTAAATGTAAGAAGTTAGTTATTAATTGCAATGGAATTGATTTTTGTATGCTACTTCATGTATTGTCTGAGCTTTTATTCTACAATAACAAGCTTTTGGCCATTCAAAAATGCTAAACACTCTCAAAAGAGTGTTAATTCGACTATTGAAATTTTCGATAGCTAGCATTAATTGTTAATTGTTTTAAAATGTTGGTCTCGATCTGGAAGTATATATATATATATATATATATATATATAAGGATATTTAAAAGACACATTTATCTTAGAAAAGATGGGTTGCGTTCAAGATCTGTACCCGTAACTTAAATCTCAAGGTTACACTTAGAGGTCAGTATTTTAAGGTCATTCCCGTATCCATTTTGTAACATTTTTATGCATGCATGTTTTTTCAAATAATTTGGCACAGATATTTACCGTAAAAAGTCGACGTGTCTCGTGTAAGCACGTTACCTACCACAACGGAAGGTCAATGTCACATTCAAATGTACTATTATAATTTTCTGTCCGGCCTACTTCTGTATGATTGGATGGGTATTTAGGTAAGTAGACACAAATTGTCACCATGACTAGGCAATATTTTTGAAAGGTCAAGAACACCTTAAGTGGTCAATATTTGTTGTCAATAACTTTTGTATAAATGGACGAATATTCATACAACTTGACACAAGTATTAACCATTACTTGGTGATGTTTCCGTTTAAAACCAGGATCCAAAAGGTGAAAAAGTAAAAGGTTTTCCTTCATTTTTCTTGTTCGGTCTTTATATTGTGTTTAAAATTTTATACACATAAATGGAAAGTAAAAAAAATTCTCATCGTTCACACCAGTAAGACGATGTGTCAAAACAAAACTTTGATCCTACATCAATAGTCAAGATCATAATTAGAGGTAAACTATTATAAGCCGTTTCCTTGTTAGTTCTAACTTTTATTAGCATACAATGATACTTAGATAACGTAATACAAACTTCCATTGTAACAAAATGATGATATATTTAATCAGTTAGAGGTGGAACAAACGTGTTTAGTCATTTGTCAGATCCAGATCCATGAACTATGGACACATTTCTAGCCTATCGTTTTGTGTTTGTTGTTTACATTTTTCAATTTTATAGTGTTTTACCATAAATAGCTCGACATACATTCATTTATATAGGTTTCCAACAGGAATAAGCAAAACACCGGGTAAATGATTTTGTTTAAACATTTCTTTACATCAATATTATGATGTCTGTTTTCATTGAACAATAGCACATTTTATTCCAACGTGCTTTGCTTAAGATATTATATTTTACAGACTTTGGTACACCTTGCACAACGACGCTAAACAAAACATTGGAAGACAACCTAAAGATCATACAAAACTACCCATCTGGAGATGCAGACCAATATCTAATAGTAAATGATGCAAACAAATCTAATCATCAAATAAAACGCCAAATACCCGTTTTTGTAACGGCATTTGATTACACACACTACAGAGAATCCGAAGGTCTTTTTAAATCTTTACATGAACGATTTCTGTCAAATCAAAAGTATAAAAAAGATATGGTTATCATTGTGTACGATCTTGGACTGACTTCATCTCAAGCGAAAATGGTAATTAATGAAACCTCATCATTACAAATATCTATTTCAGCTTTAAGTGTTATAAATGGCTAATTATGCATGCAAAGAGAAGTAAATAAACTTCAAATTAGACAAATATTTTTTTAATTCCTAATATGTTTAGTGACGTTCTACCTGAATTCATATGATTATCTTTATAATGCATATGTGTCAGCACAATCCAACATTTGATAAATAAACACATAATGTTAAGCCGATGTCAAGTATGCATAAAGACTGGAAGGATTTTGAAACGCGTGAATAAAAAGTAGTGAACATATTGTAAGAATTTCATACGATTGTATGAAATTCATACGAAATGTTATTTTGCCATCCTTTTGCATTTTAGGAACAAAACTATCATAAGTGTTACAAACCTTCAATCAAATTATCAAGTGACATCTTTTGGCCTTTCATATGTTAAATATAAAGGAAGGAAGTTTTGTAAAATAAGCGTACGATGTACGTATGGTTAAATTTGACAGCTAACACTACTGGATGCACATACCATTAAACATGGTTTAAAACCCTGTAAAATATCCATTAAAATAGGAAAAACCGTTAATTAACCCCATTAATTCTTGCATCATTTAATTTAACAGGTTTCACAATATTAATGGGTTACATGTTAAAATACCATTAAAACACCCATGTTTGACTATGAATCATGCCGTTAAAAATTTAGTTTGGTAGCTAAAAAAGTTAATGGCTTTGAAAAAATAGTGAAATTCTGTATATTTTGAATTTAATAGGATTATTCATGGCCTTTAAATTTGATTTAATGCCCAAATGTTCAGGTTCTGTACCATTTCAATTAAGAGTAAACTTATTGGCCCTTAACAGCAATTTGATGCCCATTAAATCCTGCATTATGTAAAATGTGATTCGTATATTTTCAGAAGCACAAACAAAATGTTTTGTTTTTGTTTTTGGCTTGCACTCGTCCCATTGAATGCTTATAATTCCAGTCCCATATTGTTCTAAAATGGACTTTAATTACAATAAATACATACTACGCACGCATTGTCTATACTATATCATGATGTTATATTTAGTTGCATTAAAGTTATTTTCCCTTGATGTAGTTACGCCATTTTTTTCAAATGTTTGCCAAATTGTGTTCCTACAAAAAATCGGATTTATTTCAATGAAAGTCGGATGAAAACATATTAATTCATTTGATAACATCAAGCTACATTATTTTGGTAAGGGTAAATACGTATTGATGCATGCCACTTTTTCTGCTTTTGATTTTCCTGTCCAAATATATAATCAGCATTTGTATAAGAAAGTGGGTGGGGTAAGGAATTTACATTATAAAATGTGTTCAGACCAGTTTAGATTTTCAAATTTTCCTATCCTTGAGTAGAAACTAAGGTTCATAGAGAAGTGAACAGTACACACGATTGTGAAGATTTACAGTCTGATTTAAATTCATTTGGGACATGGGCAGATCAATGGCTTCTTCGTTTCCATGAATCAAAGAGTGTGGTACGCTTGATTTTGGGGGAGGGGGGTGGGGGCTACTTCTGATGCAATCACTCAAATATTTGCTCTTAGCTGTTTAAGTGCATGCACCTGAGCACAAAGTACTGAAGGAGAGCTAAATTGTGATCGCCCATAGTGCGCTGACATTGTCATCAACAGTTGCTTTTTGAATACACCTGACGCCTAATGTCTGTACCAATAAAAACTTGGTCAGAAAGTTTGTCAATATAAAAATGTTGAATAGTTAAAACTACCCACATGGTCACTTGTTCTATTAAACCGGTACCTGTAAACCATTCTCAGTACAACACAATACTAATACAATATCCATTTATTTTCTCATTTCATATGAACATATGACAGAATGAGGATACAATATGACAAATGTTTGTACGAGGCTGTTACATGTGTTTACATTACAAAATAATGAGAAAAGAGAAAAATCAAATATTCTTCTAGTATTTTACAAAACAGTACATATGTATAGATACTAATTCATGTGTAGTAATACATAGTTTAAATCAATACGGCAAATATCAATATGAAGTTGATTATCTTAAGATGTCTAATTCTGATGGCAAATTTTCCTGGCCCTTAATTTGATATAACATTAAAATATTACGAACTCATTAAAATTGAATCTGACATATTTAATGAGACAATTAATCAATTTTTAATAATTAACGGCCATTAACAGAGTATTAAAAAATTAATGGCCCCATTAGTATTTACTAATTAATGTGGATTTAAGGGGTACTTTTTAATGGCACATTAATTTCATGCCAGTTAAATTTTTTCATGTAGTTTTAAGGAGCCAATTACATGTAATTTATTTTAATGGTTTATTTAAAGCAGCTTTTAATGGCCATCAAAGTCATTTTAACAAGGTATATTTTACCAGGGTTTTAATATATTTATTTCATGGCTTTTTAATATATGGCATTAAAACTATGGTCATGAAGATCCCATTAAATAGTAAGAAGTAATGGGTGAATTTTAATGGTGACCTATTAAAACTCTGTTAAAAACGTTTGAAAAAATTAAGGCCAATTTCATGACCCTTTTAATGGCATGTGCATCCAGTAGTGTAAGTAAAATATAAAAATAGAAGTATTTCAGGGATCTCTATCAAGATGAGCAGTGATAGGAATGGAAAGAACAAGTTTTTAATTCTTAATTGATTGATTTGTTTATTTGTTTGTTTTGGGTTTAACGCCGTTTTTCAACAGTATTTCAGTTATATAACGACAGACAGTTAAGTTAACCAGTGTTCTTGGATTCTATACCAGTACAAACCTGTTATCCGCAAGTAACTGCCAACTTCCCCACATGAATCAGAGGTGGAGGATGAATGATGTCAGACACAATGTCTTTTATCAAATCGTCGCC
Organism: Mercenaria mercenaria; assembly: GCF_021730395.1. Taxonomy (NCBI): domain Eukaryota; kingdom Metazoa; phylum Mollusca; class Bivalvia; order Venerida; family Veneridae; genus Mercenaria; species Mercenaria mercenaria. Next base: position 58,014 of record NW_026462448.1, read on the forward strand.
GAGAACATACGCCCCGCCCGGGGATCAAACTCACGACCCCGTGATCTATAGATCTGCGCTCTCCCTATTGAGCTAAGCGTCATGTATAGAACCTATCCGAAGTTTCTTTTTAGTCAGATTATATAGGTATTGAAATGTGTTATTTGGAAAGAAGCTATACAATGCTCTTTAAACATAACTGACGGATATTGTTTTTATCTCTAGGTACAGAGAAACTGTAAATGCGAGTTTCGACGGTTTCCTTTTGAAGATTATCCGCCGCATGTTAGAACACTGCGCACATATTCCTTCAAACCAATAATTGTGAATGTGAGTATCTAATAAAATGTCATATAAGGACATTTTAAGAGTGTTATGTCTAATTTCGTTTGTCAATAATTATAACTTTTTTTTTGGTCAAGAAAATGCATGTGAATGTTATACTTCTTTTATAGCAAATGCGGAAAACGAACAATTTAGCACTGTCATAATGTCGATTACCTGCCCCTATGGAAATAAACCTAACAAAACCAACTAATGGCACCAACAGTGATCTAAAGAACGCAGTTGTCAAAAATCAAATTTAAATATTCACTCTTAGGAATTAGGAGGGACATGGTGGTGAAATATGTCAGACGTTTGACCTCTAGTTTTTTAATTTGAGTCCTACTTGTGTCACTCTTTAAAAGATTTTTTTTCTATTGTGAGTAGCCAGTGCAGGAATATCGAACATAGTCAAGGGGCGTAGTTTCTAGGGATTCCATAGACATCTTCCCTTCAGAATTGTGGCGCAATAAGAGAAAAAGTTTATAACCCACGACGTACGGGTTTAACGGCCGACATCGTAAGCATAATGCCACCAAAGCACTCTTACTGTTTCAACTGAATTAATATATCATAGTATTTAAACCACAATTTAAGCATTGTTCTTTATGTCCAAAACAAAACAAAAGCAACAACAACAAAAAAATAAACGATACACTAAATGCTTTTCCAAACTTTTTTGATTGATAAACGTGTGCACGTTTTTCTTCTACTTCTTTTATTTAGATTCTGGATTGAATATGACCTATTATTTAGATGGTCAACATTGCTTTCTTTAGCGCTACACAACATCAATTCTTCCTGTACGTTTACTACAGATTAAACGTTTGGGGGAACTACACTGGTACCATAAAATTAAAGCTACTCGCCCACAGTTTTGGTGAAATTTCACATGTTCATTTCAACCAAGGTTGAGAAAGACTGCATATATGACACTGAAAAATGATAAAGTTGGTGAAAATAAAGTTTGACACTGGTAAAAATTCAAGACGGATGTACATTTTCTGCATTATTTCAAAAGCGATGCAATGGTTTACTACCTTCTGCACAATACTTTTGGTTATTTATAAGAATATTTTGCAAAAAAATACAAAAAAAAACCCCTTATGTCAATAAGTTTGTACCAGTAGTCACTTTCAGGGTACTCTCTTTTTATGGATATTTGCGAGAAACGAAATTTCGCCTAAAATGTTTAGGTTAGTCACTTTAATAAATCGTGAGACTTTATAAATTGTTCGAAAATAGTACCGTTTCCTTAAACGTACATTTATATCCGGAAATTCGCCACGGATTGAAATCCCTGTCCATGTCGAGCTCAGTACATATGAACAATATAACTGGGTCTAAAGTTAACAATTCAAGCGTAGAGATAAATGGTAAAGTCTAAGTATTGTTATTAGTACGGGGGTCAAAAACGTCTACCATGCATCCCCATCCCTAGACTATTTTTATAGGTACCAAATTGTTCGGCAGGACAAACTCTTTCAAAATAAAAACAATGTTCCCATGTCCAAATCTCTTTTGAACTGTATATGAATTAACTGTTTCCATGGCAACCATTTATTTTTAGAAAAGACAATCATATAGATGATAATCAGTCATATTTTTGTCAGTTTTTCTGGTGAAACAATACAAATGTTGTCAAAATAGAGCTGAGACATTGGCCTTTTTATATAAATTAACTAATTTGCATATTCTTTTATATTATGAGAATGTTAAAAAATAAAACAAAAATTGTTAAAAATAATATGTTCTAAGTTTTAAATCAGTTTAAATGTACCAAACAGTTTTGATCTGGTCTTAAATTCTCTCAGTGTTTCCTAAAATAGTATTTTGTTACTCTTATGGTAATTTGTTTTACTGCAAACTAGGTATGCTTAGCTAATTTGCATAAAATGAACCAGTGCCACAAACAACGAATTTAAATCTGAGACCACTAAAACTGAACAAAATCATATAATTAATTTTTTTTCAATGAAATAACAATTTTATGTGATCTATATTGTTCGCAGACATAGAGTAAACACTTAATTGAAGGAGGAATAAAAATGAACCATACATTGCACATGTTACGTTGCTGTTTCAGCTATCTTGTTTATTTTGTACTATAAGAATACAATATGCTTCTTTACTTGTCAGACAGGTGGTATTTTTTTTCTCCGTAACACTTTTTAAAATACGTTACCACTACCATTTTTTTTATAAAAAGATATTTAAGAAGAAATTGAAGTCATAATTATCACATATTGGTTTATTTAAACTGTTAGGGGTATTTTTTAAATGTTTTTCTTCTGTTATTTCAATAATTGCCTAAGTTTTATATTGCATCATCCATGTAACTATTATTTTAGATGGAATTTCAATAAAACACGCAATACTATCAATCTATGAATTTATGTGATCACATAGCTGATATGTGCAGTCATTCCTGTGAATAAAACGATTAAAAAACACATCGTGTTCGTGTCTGAAGTCATTCGACTTCAACCTGTTGAATACGGAGAACTTAGCACTTACTTGTAGAATCCTGGTACTCGGATTTAATGTTGTTAGATTTTCTGGTCCTTTTTGATCATGTTTACTAAAACAGAATTCCGCTTAAGCCGTGGCTAGGGGGCGTAGGGATTTTTTCATACTTCATTACCTCTCATAAACAGACTTAATCCAACTGAGTCTGCTATTTATTTGCTTGGTTGCGTTCTTTGCTTCCAAGGGATCTTCTTAAAGATTGTATTACTAGTATCATTTCTATTGCAAAATGTTTTCAACAACACTCAAGTGTCGTTCAGAAGGCAATTCCATAAGTTTAAATCTAAAGATTACTTAAACTACCTGTATATTTCATCTTGTATTTTTAATTTTTGTTCAGTGCTGCTTTTGAACAGTGAATAATTTATTAATGAGCGCATAAATATCTCAATACAATGCATGTGTCTCTGAAATTCAAAAACAAAATGTTTTATTTCTTAAGTAAATGACTGCATAGATACACTTCACAATTACACAAAACAAAGATAAATATCCATTAAAAACACATTTTCCATGAAAGGCAGTCCCAAACTGTAACCCTATGATCAGTGTATGGATGTTTGCAGGGATGTGTACATAATTAATATAACTATACAGAATATATACATAAAATACATAATCGATGTAAAATGTAATATTCACAACAATAATGAAACCATCAAATAAAAGAACAACATTATTAAGAAACTGATATTAGTATAATTAAACGGATAAATACAATAATTCAAAATGAAAAAGGAACATTGAATGTGTGATGAATGTTTCAGATGATTTCTTGCAAAAACAAGGAAAACATGTTAGAATTAATACTTTAAAGTTTAAACAAATCAATGATATCATAATATTGATAACAATGATTCAAGCTCCTTCCTACATATTTCTAAATACAACAAAATAGAGTGGTTACGTATTTTAAAGCGCCGTTAAGGAAAAAATCTCATTGCTTGAGAAGTATGGAACTATACTGTTTAGTGAGAGTATTTAATAACTTGATACCTGGATATTCCTATACTATTTTCTAAGAAAATAACGATACAATAAAACAAAACTATTGGAATGGTAACGTAACATGTGTAAAGTATGTTACAAACGGATTCCTCCTTCAAATAAGTATTTACACTATCTTTTCATATGATGGAGCTGAAATAATCACTTATTGATCACAGTTTATTTTATCATGTTGTTCAGTTATAGCTATATCTTGTTTTCAGAGATGTCTGTTTTATCATAGGTTCATTTTATTCACATTGGCTTAAGGAGGTAGGTTACCTTGTTACCAGGGTAAATTCAAATTAGTTGAACCGCAGCAATTTTTTGTATTTCGTGTAATTTAATGTTTTAACTGCTACAATCTCAATTTCGTTTATCTCTGTCCCTTCAAGTACAATTTTTATGCAGGTTTCAAGTACATGACCCTCCAAAGGTATTTTATATTGAAAGAAGAAGGAAAATACAGATAATTAACACTTTTCTGTGTATTTTGGTTTCATCGTTATCCGTAGAAGTCTGCATAATTGATAATTTTACTAGTATGCGCGTTAGCTTCTAATATAAGCTTAAAATGTATATGTCGCGGGGCTCGTGTTTCCATGGTAACGCATTTTCTCTCATTTTCAAACAACTATGTATGAAAACGGGTTTTTTCGACGGCTTCAGATTCTGTTAAAGACCAACATGGAATATTTGGGTAATATTATTAGTAAAATACCAAGCACTTTACATGGAACCCTATTTTTCTTAAAGTTTAAAGTAACCATGGCAACAGAGATGTTTAAAATAGCTTATATCTAGCTTTTTATCGTAATTTCTTATAACAAAATATTGAATAAAATTATCTTTCTTGTTGATGTAGCTTTAAAACATCTTATTTCTAACGTAAGTAATATTTTCGTGTTATTTGCATTGATTTAAACAAATTTCACAGCTTACAATACTTACAATACTTACAGCAGTACCCCTCGTCTGACATTTTTTTTTATGGAAAAATGGTTCTGCATGCTGCTATCATTCTCATTGATATTGTTGAAATGCAAATAAAAAGCCAAAGCTGTGTTCCTTAAATAGACGAGTGTCAACGCTTTTGAATTTTACATTTAGATTTATATGTCACGGGCTTTGTTTCCATGATAACTTCAATTTAATTAAAGAAACCACAATGTTTTACTGAAATTTTAACAATTTTAGAGCTTAGATTTAGTATATAAGTAATAAATTATCAACGGAAACTGAAAAATAGGTATTACAAATAAAACTGACCAATTTTTATTTGAAAATGGTTGTAATAAGTAACCTTTCATCCAACTATATTCCCAATAACATCAGTTCTCATCATCCATTTTCTTACATTCTGCATAGAATTTCAATATAACTATATAAAAGAAGCAAAATTTGATCATTATTCAGATTGAAAGACTCATAAAAAAAAGACTCATAAAAATATTTCAGCAAATATTGGCTCAGATAAAAACTGTCTGATATATATATATTCTAAATGATTGATGTGATGAAACAATGTTATTGAGATGGTAACGTAGCATTTGTAAAGTATGTTACATACTGATTCCTCCTTCAAATAGGTGTTTAAACTATATTTCCAAACATATAGCTCACATAATCGTTATTATATTGATTAGATTTAATGATATCATTTTATTCAGTTTAGTGGTATCTTGTTTCCTGAGACGTTGGTTGTGGTTCATTTCATGCAAATTAGCTAAACATACCTGTTTTGGAGTAAAACAAATACCACGAGAAATTCAAAATACTATTTAAAAAACACTGAGAGGTTTTAAGACCAGATCAAAAACTGTTTGGTACATTTAAATTGATTTAAAACTTAGAAAATATTTATTTCAAATGAAATTTTGTCATTTTGTAACATTCTCATTAATATTAATGAATATGCAAATTAGTTAATTAATATAAAAACTAATCTAAAAGCCTGTCTTAGCTCTATTTGATACCATTTTTATTGTTTTATAACCAAAACTGACCAAGATATGACTGATTATCATCTATATGGTTGTCCTTTCCAAAAATGAACGGTTGTCATGGAAACAGTGAAATCATATATAGTTTAAAAGAGGTTTTTCATGGGAACATTTTTTATTTTGAAAGAGCTGGCCCTGACAAACAATTTGGTACCTATGAAAAACGTCTAGGGGGTAGGGGTATGTGGGGGGATGTGTGTGCATGGTAGACGTTTTTGCCACCGCCCCCCCCCCCCCCCCCCGCCCCTAAACACACACACCTATATATGATAAATTATTTTCAGCTTCTTTTGATGGAATATGATTTTGTATGGTGGGTTGATACTTCCGTGCGTTTTGTAACAGATGATATGGATACGGCGATAGAACAAGCTATTTTACACCGTATTCTTTATAAAGTGTCACCAGACAAGCAAACTGTTGGTACTCTGATAAAAAACACAATGGCGGGAACATTTCAGTTTCTTAAAGAGAACATCTGCAATTTTAAACAATTTAATGAGGTATTTGCTACGGCACTGGTCTTTCATGCAGATCGTATATCACTCGTTGCTGTCCAAGCATGGGTGAAATGTGCATTAAACGAAGGCTGTATAGCACCATATGGAAGTCAACTGAAACACAGATGTGATTTATCAAATGATTATGAAGAACGTTGTCACAGATTTGACCAGTCCGTTATTGGTATCATTATACGCAGACTTTTCCAGGAACAAAATGATAACTTTCTTCACGGTGATCTTTATCATGTTAAACGAGGTGACTATGTTTCATATTTTAAATAAATATGATATGGTATCTGACCATGGAGGCCTATTATTATTATTATTGTTATTATTATTTTTTTGAAACCGAGGTTTTGCAAGAAGCTTGGAACGAAATTTTTAAAGGATCCTTAATCCAATTACAATCTAAAGACTAAATTATTACTCGTTTCATAAGCTCTCTGTAAGAGGCACAGTTAAACCGAACGTTGCTATCATTTTTGCTTGGTACCATATCATTTATTTACAAATTTTATTGTTGTATAGTTAGAACATTGCGGGGACAACCGACATTAATTACATGTAAATAAACTTAAATATGACTTCAATTAAACGGCTTAATCAAATATAAACACATAGTAAATTCGAATATTATCAAAAAGACATAGAAAAGTTAATAATATAATCGTAGTAAGATAGTGTTTTTTATAAAAGTGTTCAAACGCAGAAATTATATTTCTTTCAATGAGGTAGTTCTAGTATTATATCAAGCTTGATCCTTTAAACAAGTTAATAAAAACATAATAAAGACAAAATATTCTCGAGTACTGTATAGCGGGCTATTTCTACGGGTGCGATAATTCTCCGTTTCTGCTGTCTCTCGGTATAATCGCAAAAATATTTCCAACAAAATTTTTATCCAGGAAAAATGTAAACCGCAAAAAATCTGCATTTTTTTACCAACTTGTTGCACGCTATGTTACCCGAGGTAATCCGAAGTTCACAATGGGATGGACTAATTATTCGACATTACCGCCGTCGTCTATCAATTACCGATAATGGTATAATTGAGTGTGATGGTCAAACAAAATCCTAACTGTTAATCCCACAGATTTTTTTTTCATGTTATACATTTTGCTAACATATACATTTTCAATTTACATGTAATTATATCTTACATATCTTCATTCTAAGCAGAGTTTCTTTACAGCAGATACCGGTAATTTAGTTTCTTTGTTTTCCACGCGCTAGTAATTCTCACAGCGACGCATCATACGGGGAAATACCTACTCTTTTGCATTGAAAACGCAGAAATCTTTCTTTCTTTTATGTGCAAACGCAGAAATACAACACGCAGAAATTTATTCCACAATTTTTGGGACCAAAACGCAGAAGTTTTTGACCGCAGAAATAACCCGCTATACGGTATTTTATATTGATGTACGGATATCATATTGTTTTTGTTTACTTATTAAACTTCTAAATCCTATCACTTGGCAAACACTTAAATCAAAATATTAATTTATTCCAACGCTATTTTCTATAAGAAATACAATATAAAAAGTCGCTTAGGTCTATAAAAATGCATAGCCATGTTATACACCATAATCCCCGTTTGAATCCATTTCGTGACACCTGGCATCAGGGGGCAAATCATTCAAAATTAAACTGGCGTCAAATAGTGCGTAGTTTGAAGTACGTATATAATTTGCTGAATAATATTTCGGAATCAAAAGTAAGTCGACTTTTGTTAAATAGTTAAGGATGGTATATTCGTTAAAAAGCTTAGTGTTTGGTTAATTATTTTGTTGAACTGTTTGGTTGCTCAGAATTTTTTACATAGTCATAATAAAACTTAATGACATTAAAATCTATATTGACCAATTATTCTGAAATACTTTCATTTAATAGATTATCGTTTTTGATAACTATTGGTAGTAACATATGATCATCAGACAACATGAGCTTCAAAGCTCTTGTGTAACCAAAAGGATAGGCTTCAACTTATTTTTTCCTCCTGATACAATCCTTTAAATATTGAGTGCCAAACAAGGGAGTTAACAGTATTATTTTCACATCATTCGTATTAAACAGGCAAGGGTCAAATTTAGACCTCATGCACTCACTATTATTGAGCTTTTGAGGTAATATATCTGTTTATTTAGTGTTCTTTATTTTGATGCCTGTTTGGAAGCATAAAGTTAAGAATACAATCAAACCTTATTAAGCAGGCGACTACTTTATACAAGTTGAAATTAGAACATAAAACCAGTGTTGGAAAATGGCTGATTGGCTGCTTAATAGGTCGCCATTAAGGCAGGTTCGTCTGTAGTCATTTTTAGCTCACCTGAGCACGAAGTGCTCAATGTTAACTATTGTGACCGGTCATTGTCCGGCGTCCGTCGTCGTGCGTCGTCCGTCAACATTTGCCTTGTTAGCACTCTAGAGGGCACAGTTGTGACCCACTTTTTATGAAACTTGGTCAGAATGATTGTCTTGATGATCTCTAGGTCAAGTTTGAAACTGTGTCATGTAGGGTCAACAACTAGGTCAGTAGGTCAGATCAAAGGAAAATCTTGTTAACACTCTAGAGTCCACAGATTAAGTTTGAAACTCATGAGAATTTGCAGAATGTTTGTCTTGATGACCTCTAGGTCAAGTTCAAATCTGGGTCATTTGGGGTCAAAAACTAGGTCACCCGGTCAGATCAAAGGAAAAGCATGTTAACACTCTAGAGGTCACGTTTTAAACCTATCTTTATGAAACTAGGTCAGAATGTTTATCTTGATGATCTTTATGCCAAGTTTGAAACTTGGTTGTTTGATATCAAAAACTAGGTCACTAGGTCAAGTAAAATAAACAACTTGTGTATGCAATATGGGCTGCACTTTAAACTGGATCTTCATGAAATTTGAGAAGAATGTTTGACTTAATGAAGTCTATGTCATATGGGTCATCTGGGGGTCAAAATCTAGGTCACCTGTTCAAACAAAAGAAAAACTTTATGTTTGCAATAGGGGCTGCATTGTTCTCTTTATCTTCATGACATTTGATCAGAATGTTTGTCTTTATAAAATCTAGGTTACGTTTGAATATGGGTCATCTGGGATCAAAAACGAGGTCACCTGGTCGAATCAAATAAAACCTTTTGATGCAATAAGGGCTGCATTTCTCACTGTATATTCGTGAAATTT
>NW_026462449.1:0-18311 GCF_021730395.1 Mercenaria mercenaria
GATCCGCCATTATCTGCCCCCCCCATTTTAACCACAAAAGGGGGGGGGGAAAAAAAAGGTTCCCCCTGGGGTCAATGAAAAACACTTAATACTTTAGTTTTTCCAGCCCGTTTAAGTTTTTTTTTTGCCTTTTTGAAAAGGGGGGAAAAAAAAAATTTAACCGGGGAAATTGCCGGATTTTAAAGAAAAATTAAAATGAAATTCCCCCTTCTTTTTTTAAAAAATTTTTAATCCTTCATTATTCCCTTAGTGAAACTTTTTAAAAGGAAACGGCCCAAAATAGTTTTCCCCAAAAATTTAATTCATGTTTAACTTCATAAACCACTAAAAATTATAGAGGTTGGGGGTAAAAATCTTTTATTTTTAAAAAAATTGCAAATCCCACAGAAAAAATTTGTTCTAAATAAAAGTACCAATCGTTTAAAATAAATTTAACTTACATCGCCCGATTTACTATTTTTTTCGTTTAAACTTTCCCCTCCCAAAATTTTTTTAAAAACTAAATTTTGAAGTTTCTTGAAAAATTTTTAAAAAACCAATTCCCAAAACCCAAATTTTTGTTTAAAGGGGAGAATTTTTAAATGGCCCTAAAGAATTTTGGGCTTTTCTGACAGAAAAACACTAGAGGTAAAATTTATTAAAAACTTTTTTTTGAAAAAATGCCCCTTTTTTAAAAAATAAAAAACCCCAAAACTTTTTTTCATCCTGAAAAGGAAAATTTATTCGCGTTTTGGGGGAAAATTTGCCCAAGGGAAACCCAAAATTTTTTGTTTTGAATGGAAAAGTACTTGATGATTTGCATGGTAGGCCCTTTTTCCCAATTATTTTTAAAATTTTATTCCAATCTGCCATCAGCCCCACCCTTCCTATTTCAAATTTAAAAAAGCTGGGGGGAAACCCCAATTTGGGGGGGGGAAAAAACCTAGGGTAAAAAGTTTAAAATTTTGGAAAATTTTTAAAAATTTTTTTTTTATGCCCTTTTTGATGGGTTTTTCAGTTCTTTTTTGCCCCGATTTTGCTGAAAAATTTTCATTCCTTAAACAAAAAAGAAATGGGTTAAACCCAAAAAAAATAACCCTTTGGGTATAATAAAATGATTTAAGACTGCTGTTTGAAAAGAGGGGGGGCCCTTTAAAAAATTAAAATATAGGGCCCCGCGAAAAAAACCCTACAACCCTTTTAGATTCTGAGGAAAAATCTCGCAGAACAAATAAAACAAGCAAGAAAAAAACTTTGGCATTCATATTTTTCAAAACTTAATTCTGGCTGGGTTTTTAAAAAAAATTTTTGGGGAAATTTTTTCCGCAAATAAGGGGGAAAAGGAAAATCTCAAAGTTTCCCATTTTAAAAAGTCAGCCAAAGCCCTTATTGCTTTCTAAAAGGGGGAAAATTGGGCCAAAACACTTTTTTTAAAAATTTTTTTAAAAAAACTCTTCTTTAAAACAATTATGAAAAAAGGTTTCAAAAACAAAAATCGACTAAAAAAATTTAAAACCTTTTAAAATTTTTTGTTTCAAAAATTATGAAGATTTTTTAATAAAACCTTTTTCACTTCAAAAAATTTTGGTTCGCTTTAGTTAAATGTCACGAAACCGCAGTTGGTGGAAAAAATTAAATTATCAACTTTTAAAACTTTTAAACCACAATTTTTCTTTAGCCCCTCCTAGTTGAAATTTATAAAAATTACAGGGAAACCGGGCCCCTTTTTTTCCCAGATTTGGAGGGGAACTATTAGTTATTAAAAAACCCAAAAAAAACCCGGGAAAAAATAGCACAAACCCCATTTAATTTTTTAGCCCCGATTGCACTTCCCGTTTTTTTATGAAAAATTTTTGAAGTTTTGATAAAATTTAGATAGTTTTGTATCTTAAATTCTAAAGGGCCAAAATTAAAAAACTTTAAAAGGGCGGTATTCGCAAGCAGCGCAGCACAATGTTTTCTTGTTTTGAGGGAAAAAAATTTTTTTTCGTGATGAAAATTTTTGGGTTAAAAAAAAAAAAGCATTTAGTGTCTATCTTTTTCGATTTAGAAAACCCTAGGGAACTAATGGAAATTTTGGTTTTTATGAAGCCCCCTTTAAACGACTTGGGTTTTTTAAAAGGGTTTCCCGGGGTGTTTTAATTTTTGGCCCCTTCGGATCACTAAATTTAACCCCTTTAGTTTGAAATTGATACCCCCTTTAAGCCGGGGCTGGGGGGGGGCAGTGTTGCTTTTTTCCAAATTACTGTTCTTTTAACAGCCCTCAATAAAACCGAGTCTCCCAATTTTTTCACTGTTTGCTTTTTTTTCCCGGTGCTTCCAAGGGAAATTTTAACTTTTCGATTTTTTTTTTAAAAGGTTTCGTTTCCCCAAAATTTTTATAAAAATTTTTATAAATTTCGCAATTTTAAAGTACCGGTTTTTGGTTCTCCCCCTTTTGCCCTCTTTTGAGCAAGAACAGGGGGGTTTCCAAAAGGGGTTTCCTATTTTTTTCTGTCCCCCTTTTTTTAGAAATCAAAAATTAAATAATTTTTGGGGAAATTTTTGGGTCCCCCAGGGATAGATTGTTCATTATATGTTGAGGGAACTTTTAATAAGTTATTTGTTTAAAAAAAATTTGCGTTCGGTTGAAGCCGTTACAGCAGTGTTTGAACAAAGTTCAAACTTGGGCCATGGAAAATGGTTTTTTTAAAATTTTTCCCCTCCAAAAACCTCATGTGTCCCCTTTTTTTCAATTACGGGGAAAAAACATTTTTTTTCCCTTTGCTTTTTTTAAAAGGTACAAAAAAAAACCGTTTTTGACGGGAAACAAAATTTTTTTTGGGTTTTTTTTTTGAAATTTAAAAAAACTTTTTTTTTTACCCCAATTAAAATACCCTGAAAAACCCAAAAGTTTGAAATCGTTGAATCTTTTTAAAAGGAATTTCAAATACTTTATTAGGGAGCGATCGCAAGGTTTTGGGTTTAAAACTTTAAAAGCTTTGATTAAAGGGCCAAGGGTAGATTTTGGTTTGTTGGGTTTTTATGGTTCGGCCAGAAAACGTATTTTACAAATGTTTTGGGTACTAAACCAAAAATCAAGGTCTTCGAAATTTCTCTTGGGGGCATTTAGAACATCGCCCGTCCCAAAACTTGTTTTGTTGAAGCAAAAAGAACCCCCCCCCTTTCCCCGAGATGAAAAAAAAAATGTTTATTCCAAAAATTTCTCTGAGGGTAGGTGCCCAAAAAATCCAACCCTGCTCATAAAAACAAAATTTTTTAAAAAACCCAAAAACTACTTCGTATGCAGAAACCAAACAAATTAAACCCTTTGGATTTTCGGGTTGAAATTTATGAAAAGGGAAAAAAATTTTGGGAAATTTTTTTTGGGTGGGAAAAAGAAATTTTAAATTTGTTTCTGAATACAAACCCCCATGGATTTCTTAAAATTTTCCAAAGTTCTTTTTTGATTTTGAAAAAAACCGGGTTGAAAAAGTTCCCGAAACAAACCCTGAAATATTTTAAGTCCAAATTTAAAAGAAATCAAGTTTGGTTTCAAACATCATTTTTTTATTTTTTTACAGAGGTTCAAAAGAGGGTTCAAAGGTTGGATGTGCCGCCGTTAGCCATTTGCCATCAATCAAAAATTTGTTTAACAAATAACGCTAAAAAATTTTTTCAGCCGAGGCAAAAACTAATTTATTTGGCCCTTAATTTTTTTTTCAGAATATAAAAAAGGGAAAAATTTTTCATCTTTTCCGGGCTCCTTTTGTATTAAATTTAATACAAAAACCGTTATAAAAAAATCCTTCATTCAAAACATTTTTCTAGGGTTTTATGAACTATCTTTTAAAAAATCCCTCATATTTTTGTTGGATTCCCATCATGTTGGTATTTTAAAGGAATTGGGAAAATGGCCCCGAAAATTTGCAGCAAAAAAATCCTTTCAAAAAAATCCACTAAAAATTTAAATACCATATACTGGGTTTTAGGGCAAATTTTCCCAAAAAAAACATTTTAACTAAATGGGAGTCCTCAAGGAACCCAAAGCCTTTGTTCAAAAAACTTCGTGAAATTAAAAAACCACTTAAAGGGGAATGGCAACCAAAAGGGAAAATTTTTCGTAGGGGGGAATTAGGTTTTTTTCTCGTTTTCAATAGGTAATACCTTTGGTTGAATCATTCGTATTTTGCTGAAAAAATGAAGATCAACCTGAAAGATACCATGTCAAACACCAAATTTTCTTTTTAAAACCTTTTTTTAAACAACTTTTTATAGACTTCGATCCACAGCGCCCAACCTTTATAAAAAATTTAAAATTTTTTTTTTTTTTTAACTTAAAAACTGTTCGACCCAAATTTTTGCCCACCCAAAATTTTTTCAATTTTTTTGAAAAAAAAATTAGGAATATATATAAAATTTTTGAACCCAAATTTTAAAAATTTAAATTTACCACTTTTTTTAAAATTTTTTATGTTTGCAAATTTTTTTTTTACTCTAAATTTTTTAAAATCGCTTTTAAAATTAATTTGTTTTATTTATGCCCTTTTCAATTAACGTAAAAAAATTTAAAATTTTTTTTCGGGGGATTTTTAACCCTTTTTTTTGGGCGTTTTGCTGTTTAAAACCCCCAAATCATTCAAATTTATTCTTTTCATTTTTTTCCTCAATTTTTTTTGGGGGATGCTTAAACAAATTTTTCTTAAAGTTTTGCTTTTTCCCGTTTTCGTTTGCAAAATTACTTCTTTTCGGGGAATTTTATGGGCCATTTTTTTGTCGATTGCCGTTAAAAACCCCAAATCCTCAATCAATTAAAAAGTGATCAAAAATTATTTGTTTTGGGATTGTGGCATTTTTGTTTAACTGCAGTGTTTTCGGGGAAATTTTATTTTGTTATAAAAAATTACAGGTTTTCAATAAGGGGAAGCAATTGGTCGGGGGGAGGACTAAGGAGCCCTTTTCCCACGGGGGTGAAGGCCCCCGGCTCGAATTTTTGGGGGTGTTTTCCCTTTGGAAAGGCAATTCTCCATTGACTTGTCAAACCCAGTTGTTAAAAATAGGAAACAGCAAATTGCTGGGGGGTTTTAAAAATGTTAAACAGTTTTAAACTGTTCTTGGAAAAAAGGGGTGTGGTTGGGTTTTGGGTTTTTTAAAGTTTTTTTTTTCAAAAAATTTTAAGTCATTTAAACGCGGGGTCCTACTTGTAGCAAAAAGGGGCACAATGCCCCAAATTTTTAGTGCCCGCCTCACTGGAATTTTCACGTCGTTTGACACGTGGGGATATTTCCCGTCCCAAATTTTAAATGACACCGGCCCGACCCGTCCTAGCCTATCCCCTTAAAGCTGGCCAAGCGGGGGGAAGAGTGCAAAATACCATTTTTAGCTCGACATATTCGAAAAAAAATAAGCTTTTCCTACTCACCCCGGCCCGGGGCGTCGGGTCCTTTCGTCGGGGGTCGGGGTCGGGCGTCAACCCCTTGGGGTTTAAATTTTAGTTCCCTTTAAAATTTTGACAAAGTCTTTTTGGGGAAAAAAGCTTTGAAAATTTCAACACTTGTTTTCCATCAACAGGCCCCCGTTTAGGCAAGAGCAAAAACTCCCTCAAGGGAATTTTTTGGGTGAATTTTGGCCCCCTTTTTACTTAGGAAAACATGGTTAATTTTTTGTAAACCCGTTTTATATTTTGAAAAAAGTCTTTTTTAGATAAAGGGTTTGAAACTTTCAACCTTGGGTTTTCCAAACACCTTTTCCAGGTTTTAGGCAAGGCACAAAATCCATCAAGGGTTTTGGCGAATTATGGCCCTTTTTTACCCTTTGGGAAAAACCCGGGGGTTAAAATTTCGTACCAGTTTCCCCATTTGACAAAATCTTTTGGGGAAAAAAGTTTGAAAAATTTCAGACTTGGTTTTTTCCCTCACATGTCCAAATTATAGGGAAGAGCACATAAACCCCCAACAAGGATTTTTTACGAATTATGGCCCCTTTTGACCCTTTTGGGGAAAACATGGTTTAAGTTTTTTTGTACCATTCTAATTTTTAAAAAATTTTTTTTTGAGATAAAAAACCCTTTTTAAAAATTTCCCAACCAAAATTTGGGTTTCCTCACCATTCCCGTTAAAAGGCAAAAAGTTCATAACTCCATCAAAGGGGTTTTTGGTGAATTATGGGGCCCCTTTTTTTTCTTTAAAAAAAATCTGGTTAATTTCGTAAACCAATTTTTATTTTGACAAAGTCTTTGAAAATAAAAGGGTTTTTTAAACTTTCATCACCTGTTTACCATCACCATGTCCGTTATAGGCAAAGATACATAACCCATCCCGGAATTTTGGGTGAATTAAAGGCCCCCTTTTTGACTGAGGAACCCCTTTGGTTTTTTTATTTTTTTACCGTTCTATTTTTTGGTTTAAAATGTTTTTTGGGCATATGGGTTTGAAACTTTTATCACCTATTTTAGTATAATTTCTCTACTTTTAGGAAAAGGAAAAACAAAAAACCCCCTGTCATCTGTTTTGGTCTGAAATTTATTTGGCCCCTTTTTTGGGGCCCTTTGAAATTGGGGGTTTTGTTTCCCCTACAAGTCAAAGTTTTGTCAAAACCTTAAATTTGGAAAATTATGGTTTTTAAACTTTGAAACTTGTTTATTTATTTTGATTTCCATCTGTAAGGCCAGATACATCATATTTTGGGCTGAATTATGGCCCCTTTTTTGGGTTTGAAAAATTTTGGGTCAATATTGCCCATTTTGTTTCAAGGGGCTTTTTCGAAATTTTAAAGTAATTCAGGGAAAATTGTTTTGTCTAATCTTTTATTTTTTTGTCTGAATATCCCTGGAAATATTTTGCCCATTTATTACAATCAATTCTTCGAATAGTCGAGGGCTGTCATCAGAAGTCTTGTGTCGTCTTTGGTTTGACGCGGTCGGGGATCGTACCTCCGGAACCTCCGCATTCGAAGCGGACGTTCTTACCACTAGGCTACGAGGCAGTTCATAGGGTCGCAAAAGTTACAGAGTATATATTAATTGTTTTCATAAAGCGGACGCTTAAATAAAATTTTCTTTTCCTTTATAAATAGTGGATTATGCATTCTTGTGCGCACTTAACCTCTTGCACCTTTTAATGAAATAGACAAGCGACATGCATTGTTACGTTAGACTTTTTTTCAGAAAGAAATCTGTAAATTTAATGACCGTTCTGTTTGGCGCTGTTTGTTAATATTGATATACGTACAGTCGGCATTTGACAATATTTGTGCGGCCTAATCTCCCGAAACTCTAGTACACAAACTTTATGCTACTTCACAGAGTGATTCGGTACAAACCCTAGATGTCGCATGATCATGCTTACGTTTATTTTAGATAAATATTCTGTAGTAATGGCACTTTGTTTTTTGCGCTCCTATGCATATATACTTAGTTTGCATATGCAATCTAGTGGGCGCCTAATCTGTTTTAACCCAGTGCACACAATTTACATGAAACTCACAAGGATTTTAGTAAGATCCTTTTATACTAGTATATTTTAGGTTCAGAAAATACACTGCATAGTTATGGGACTTTGTTTTTGCTAGTTGCACATACATTAAGTCCACAATTATGCAATCTGATAAACGTTTCAGTCGGAAATATTTATCGTTTTTAAAGAGATAGGAATAGTTTTGATATTGGGTTCAATGGGGGTCAAAACTAAAGGTCACCAGTACCCTCCGCAAAAGCTTGTTAACATTCTAGAGTCACATTTAGGCCACTCTTAATGAAAATTTGGTCCAGACTGTTACTTCAATCAACTCTTGAAAGAGTTTGTATTGGTTAATTCGGTCAAAAAACTAGGTCACCGGTCATAATAAAGGGAAAAGCTTGTGACACTCAGAGAGCCAGATTTCTGATGTTATCTTCATGAAAACTTACATTAGTGAGTAGAGATACACTGAAGGGGATTACTTTTATTAACATGTTCATGTTTTTGGAAATAGTAGGGTAAGGGTGGAGGTTGGAGCGCACCATCAAACGGTTTAAGTCCCAGTGGTGTTTTTTCACTGACTTACAGTTCTGTGCCCTGTGTTTCCTTTGTTTGTTCGTTTTGTCCTTGTGTTATTGCTTTTGTGCGGCGTGTTGTTCGTCTTGTCCTTATGTGTTGCTTTGGTGTGTGTGGTGTGTGTTGTTCGTTTTGTCTGAAGTGTAAGCTTTGTGTGTGTGTGTGGTGCCCGCGTTTGCTTGCTGGGTCGGACAGGCGGGGGGGCGGTTCGTTATGAGGAGGCGCGCTTTGGTTGCATGCCACTCCTGTTCGAATAACCATATAATTTTCGTCGATGTTAATTTTGATGATTGTAGGTCAAGTTCAAATTCTGGGATCAAAAATAGGTCACTAGGGTCAAATCAATGGAAAAGCTGTTAACACTGATGTCACATTTTGACTGTTTCTTGATGGAACTTGGTTCGCTAATGTCAATTAATGATCTTCAAGGTCAGTTTGAATTGGGTAAGGTAGGATCAAAAAACTAGGTTCACAAGGTCAAATCAAAGGCAAGTTGTTAAACATTTAGAGGCCACAATTATGACCATATCTTAATGAAACTGGGTCAGGAATTTAATCTGTTTAGTTCAGATATGTTTGTACATTATTCATAAGTTGTTCTTTACATTTTTAAATGGATGTTTTTTAGTATGCTTTTACATTTTTACCTCAATGTTTATGGCTTTACAGTTGGGCCCTTTGCAATATGACTTTCGGACGAAATATGACCATTTTGTGTGATTCGCCTATTAAACCCCAACTCACTTGCAGTAGTTTGTGATGAAAATAAAAACTGGTTTGATATACCTTCTCGCCCAAGTGTCTTAAAAGGTCCTGTCCAGTCCAAACATTTTAACCTTGAACATGAAAATTTGACTTTGAATGTGTGGGGGTGGACAGGCCGTAACTGTTACGTATTGTATAAGGGTTGCATACACAAACAGAATTTGCGTAGTTCGCGTAGCAGGGCATTAAATTGCTGTCGATAATTTAAAACTAAATCTGAATTACAGCTGTTTAAATTCATTTAAAGTGCGTGTGTGTTCGGGTTTAACGTCTTTTCAACAATTTTTCAGGAATATAAACGACGGTGTCATCTTGTAACAGTGAGCACAATGCCAACCTTATAGCGCTGCCTCACTGGAATATCAGCCGTAGACATGTGACATGATACCCACACAGTCACATTTACTGACACCGGGTGACCAGTCCTGGGACTCCCTCTTAATGTGAGAGCAAGCGAGGGAAGCTTCTAGTACCATTTTTTACGTCTTTGGTATGACGCGTCCGGGGAATCGAACTACGTCCTTCCGCCTCGAAGCGGAAGGCTATTAAAATTGTATGCTATTATTCTGCCTTAGGTTGTTTCTCTTAGCTTATTTTTAATAGATTTAAAATAGAACGATGACAACACACAGGCCACTTAATTATTGAGGCACGGTTTGATTGGAGCTGTTTTATGGGCGGTTAGTTGGCCATGTGTGCTATGTCCACGCTCCTAGGCCCGGCTGAGCAGAACTCAACATTTCACGTGTAAAAGTACAATAATAATTTAGAGGAATTTGGTCGTGCGTTTGGTCTAGGATGTTGGGGCGGTCGCGAGTTCGATCCCGGGCGGGGCGTATGTTCTCCGTGACGATTTTGATTAAAAGGACTTAGTGTTGAAATTATTCGTCCTCACTTTAAATAATTCATGTGGGGAAGTTGGCAAGTTACTACTGTTTGCAGATCAAATTGCCCCTTCAACTTTTTTTTGAAATCGATAGAGTTGCATGTTTACGTCATAAAAAATGGTGGTTAACCCGCCAGCCATTTATTGGGATTCGTCCTGACGAAAACAAAAGCGCGCGCTATGGATTTGAATTTGTAATTGCCTTTAAGCATACATAGTTAAAGTAAAATAAGGTGAATCTGGATATTTGCTTTAAAGTAGATTATAGAATATTTCAACTACGTTCAAATGGAAACAGCGTTTTTTGTTTACGACAAATATTATCGACGAACTTTCCAACCGCGCAAAGTATATAAGGTTTGTTTTTTAAGGTATCATTGAACCTTTGAAAGCTACGCAACACTTTTAGATCTAATCTAATATATTGTTATTCACACTTCTGCAGAGAGTCTATATTATTAAATGCAGTTATAATATCTGCTTGCGTTTCTGGTAGAAAGGGCTCAAATAAAAGGTCTCTTTATAACAAGATAAAAAAATTCTGCGACAAGGAGTGACAATTTCTTCCATGGGAATACCAACAACTTGTCTAAATATGATCCAAAAAAACTGATGTATATGTTGTTATTTAAAAAGGAAGGTCTTTATAACTTCGTCACAGGTCCACATAGTATAATGTTTAATAATATGCTAGTAAAAAAAAGCTTTATCAAAATTGCAAGCGATAAATGTAGCATTTCTCTGTCAAAGTCTTTTGAATTAGGCAGTTAATTTGTCATTTATTAAGTTATGTGGTAAAGTGGTATACTAGTAGAAAATCGTAAGTACTGATGTAGATACTTGAATTATTAAATTTTCAGTTTATCCAGGATTTCGCCAGAATTTTTATCGACCAAAATAAGGTTTTACCAGAGTTTCGTATACTTTATCGCAGTATCTTTCCACGTGGGCTTTCACAGCAGTTGGACAATGATGTTAATAGTTTATGTAATTTTTGTATTTGTACAAGAGCTTGAATTGCGATAAAGCGTGCTTCTATATGGTTGTTTTGCAATTTAGGAATCCAGTGCATGGTTGTTGTTTAATTTGTTGATGTCTATACGAACTTTTAAATTAGAAACTTCAGTGAAGTGACTTCAGTAACCAATTTGTTTTCAAAGAAGGACTCAATGTATATGCTTTTAGTGCATTTAGTTCGTTTTGTAAAAAACCATTAATATAATGCAGGGCGTCAAAGATGGATAATATTGTTGGCGCCTTGTTGCTTCGAGTAACTAGAACTACTTTGAATGAAATTCTTGGATTTCCTTTTTCAATTGTCTTAAAGTAAAACTTGGGTTTTGTGGAAGTAGGTGTATATTAGTTTGATAAATTTTAGTCGAGAATCACAATGTTAAAAATATTTGTTTCCCAGACGTTAATGCATTGGGATCAGCGTTCCACGACGGACCGCCAATTAACACAGGTATTCAAGGATTCTGCAATGTGACCACGACAGCATTTAAAATCAATAGTTGAAGAAAATTCTATATTTAGGTCCTTTAAAAATAAATTACGAATCGTTTGTCTTGGCATAATCTCAAAATTACCAGTGATGAATGACCTGCATCTGATTGCAAAATTTTGACTTTTTACATTCGCAGTAAGAAGGGGTATTTGTTTGAACATCTAAGTCTGAAACAATTTTATTGTAATTGAAAATAAATTTTTACAGGTGTTTTATATTTATAACAGTTAATAGGAACTTCGGAGTTTCTGAAAATATTTTAGGGCAGAATCAATGAACACGTTTAGCCTGATTTGGCAGTCTCTGTGCTAGTGTTCACAGACTCTCGGACAGGTAAACTTTCTACCTTTAGTCAGAGGCTAGCCATTTCCCCTTACTGTCCTTTGGTGTATATTTTTTCCTTTTGGATCGGGATCTAAATTTAAAAGACAAAAATATTTAAATAGTTTGCTTGTTAGGTATAGGACTTTATTTTTGTAGGTTGTAATATGGCTTTAGTTGTTTGAATATTGTGAAACTGAAAATGTATAAATACTGTTACTGATGTATTTTGTCTATGATGTAAAAACGAGCCATGTGGTGAAATATAAAATACATCTTGAACCCGGTAAAGCCTTTTGTGTCCTTTGTAGTTTAGTGAATTTTTAAAATCTAACAGAGTAAACTGGGATGTAGTAAAAATTTTTACATTTTGGGGCTCGTCCTGTCTGTCTGATAAATTAAAATAAACAGTTTTGTATGGCACTCACATAAAAAAAAAAAAAACAAAAAAAATAAAAAACCCCCCCCCCCCCAAATAAGTCAATAAGTGGTGGATACCTGTTGAAAGAAACCGAAACCCCCCGTTTCTCATTCAACGTGAAATACACCTGTTGACGCTTTCTGCAATTGCCAAAGAATTAGCCTGCAAGGTCATATATGTGTCTACAGCTATTATCATTGATGGTGGACAGTGTGAATTCATAATTTTAGTACACCTCTTCATCAACAATAGTGAGGACAGACAAACACAAAGCCACATGTCACAGTTCCCAATGCATTCAGCATAGGTCATGATGTCCGTACAATTTGATAATACACACTTATTGAAGGCACGGTATTTATCTCTAAGAGAACACTTTCCACAAAAGTAAAGAAGTCTCACAAACTTCAATAATAAAGGTTGTCAAAGTTTACTTTCAGTTAGGAACTAACCGGATAATGGCGCGCGTATAATAACGGGGTTCAGTCATGCAAATTGATGTGTACTCACAAAATACTTATAATGCCATACCAGGGTCAAATATTAATTGATTTTAAGTTTTGAGGAGTTCAAAGGTTCACTTACTGGGACTACATGTTACAGAAACCATTGATAATAGGGAGACAGGTTACCAAGGGCCTACTAAAAGTTACTATATACGGAAAAGGCGCACAAACGGGCTACAGTATAATAGGAGGGACCCAATTCAAGATGGTTTGAAAAATTCGAGGAGTAGGGATTAACCATTCTCATTACAATTAAATAGTCAGGGACAATCTCAAAATGGTTTAAGTTTAAACTATCAGGGGCCATTCAAAGACACTTATGATTCTAATCAAATACCAGCCAACACACTTGAGCAATTTAACATAGTTCAACATATGAGAGTCGTTGATATAAGAGAGGTCATCTCAAACGCCACATGCTATGACATTGGTACACGACCAAAATATTTTGACAACCAGTTTTAACTGGTCAAAACAATTTTTAATCAAGGGCAAAATTCAAGCTTTGCAAATACAATGTACCAGTCAACTTTACATATCCATACAAACTCAGGGCGTACATATGCAGAGGGGTCGTTTCAAAATAGTTTTCAGACACAGCGCACATAACCCAAAGGATGCTTTATCATAGTTCAACGTGATCATTTCAATCAAACATACACAGGCATCTAAATCAAAACAAAAACCGTCGATCCATACAACAGGGGCCATCTCAAATGGACATGTGTATAAGATCATCCGGACAACACAATCCTAATCCTAGCTTATAAGCATGAAGTACCTTGCCATGGATATACTTATAATACAATGAGGGGAGTTCTCCAAGGTTAAGGCACTTGATGACAACTTACAATACCAACAGCCAAACGTAAACAAACAAATACATAGCAAATGCTTCCGGTGACAACAGTACACCTTACATTCCTCTCATCGGACAAAAGGCAGCCTTATTGTGTTCCTGGCACAAATATAAACAGCCTTACCCACATCGCCACCCCTGTTCCTTCATCTTCACTCTATGGAGGAAAATGCCGTTTCCTTTCACTATCAAGACAAGGTGGCTGTCAAATTACATATCAAAACAAAACAAGGTAAAAGACACCAGATAAATTTGATGGTCAAACCAACTGAATGGATTGGCGATTATACCTTTTGGTCGTCGCTTTTAAAACCCAACTCATTCATTCATTCTTTACATTTTTACATCAATGTTTTTGGGTATGCTTTACATTTTTACATCAATGTTTCTGCTTTACAGTTTTCGTTTGCAATATGACTTCTTCTCGGCGATATATGACCATTTTGTGTCGATTCGCCGTAAAACCCAACTCACTCACTCACTATACAAGTGATCAGCAACATTAGTTGTGCATTGTGCATGTTACGTTTAACTGCAGTGTTACGGAACTTTTCTTTTGTTACTATACTATTACAGTTACAATAAGGGGATGCATTGGTCGAGAGGACTAAGACGCTTTCCTACGGAGGTGAAGGCCCCTGGCTCGAATATTGCGGTGTGTCCTTAGGAAAGGCAATTCATCACGATTGACTTAGTCAACCTAGTTGTAAATAGGAAACAGCAAATTGCTGGGGGTAAAGTGTAATCAGTTTTAACTGTTCTTGAAATAGGGTGTGTGTGTGTTCGGGTTTAACGTCTTTTTCAACAATTTTACAGTCATATAAACGACGGTGTCTACTTGTAGCAGTGAGCACAATGCCCAACTTTATAGTGCTGCCTCACTGGAATATCACGTCGTAGACACGTGGCATGATACCCGTCCCATTTTTTACTGACACCGGCCTGACCAGTCCTAGCACTATCCCCTTAATGCTGAGCGCAAGCGGGGGGAAGTGCTAGTACCATTTTTAGCTCGACTATTCGAAGAAAAAAGTAGAGCTATCCTACTCACCACGGCGTCGGTCGGGTCGGTGTCTGCGTCGGCGTCGGCGTCGGCGTCACACCTTGGGTTAATTTTTTCGTTCCAGTCCACATTTTGACAAAGTCTTTTGAAAATAAAGCTTTGAAACTTTCAACACTTGTTTACCATCATCATGGCCAGTTATAGGCAAGAGCACATAACTCATCAAGGAATTTTGGCTGAATTATGGCCCCTTTTGACTTAGAATCATGGTTAAGTTTTTCGTACCAGTTCATATTTTGACAAAGTCTTTTGAGATAAAGCTTTGAAACTTTCAACACTTGTTTACCATCACCATGTCCAGTTATAGGCAAGGCACATAACTCCATCAAGTTTTTGGCTGAATTATGGCCCTTTTTGACTTAGAATCTGGGTTAAAATATTTCGTACCAGTCCACATCTTGACAAGTCTTTTAAAGATAAAGTTTGAAACTTTCAGCACTTGTTTACCATCACTATGTCAAGTTATAGGCAAGAGCACATAACTCAATCAAGGATTTTGACGAATTATGGCCCCTTTTGACTTAGAAATCAGGGTTAAGTTTTTTCGTACCAGTTCATATTTTGAAAAAGTCTTTGAGATAAAGCTTTGAACTTTCCAACACTTGGTTACCATCACCATGTCCAGTTATAGGAAAAGAGTACATAACTCCATCAAGGATTTTGGCTGAATTATGGCCCTTTTTGACTTAGAAATCTGGTTAATATTCGTACCAAAGTTCATTATTTTGACAAAGTCTTTGAGATAAAGGCTTTGAAACTTTCATCACCTGTTTACCATCACCATGTCCAGTTATAGGCAAGAGTACATAACTCCATCAGGATTTTGGCTAAAATTATGGCCCTTTTTGACTGAGGAACCTTGGTTAAGTTTTTCGTACCAGTTCATATTTTTTGGGTTAAAGTTTTTTTGGACATAGGGCTTTGAAACTTTTATCACTAGTTTTAGTATAATAGTCTCTATCTGTAGGAAAGAGAACATAACTCTGTCATCTGTTTTGGCTGAATTATGGCCCATTTTGGACTTTGAAATTGGTTCTTTTTCCCCATACAAGTCAATGTTTTGTCAAAACTATTTGACATATGGCTTTTAAACTTTGAACACTTGTTTATCATTTTGATTTCCATCTGTAAGGCAGAGTACATCACTATTTTGACTGAATTATGGCCCTTTTTGGACTTTGAAATTGGCTCATATATTGCCATTTAGTGCAAGACTTATCGAAATCAAAGTAATACAGGAACATTGTTTGTCTAATCTATTTATTTTTTTTGTCTGAATATCCGGGAAATATTTTGACACCATTCTTCAATAAAATTCTTCGAATAGTCGAGCGCGCTGTCATCAGACAGTCTTGTTTACGTCTTTGGTATGACGCGGTCGGGGATCGAACCCACGACCTCCCGCACTCGAAGCGGACGTTCTACCACTAGGCTACCGAGGCGAAATAGGGTCGCCCAAAAGCTCTACAGAGTATATATTAATTGTTTCATAAAGCGACGCTTAATAAAATTTACCTTTTCCTTTATAAATAGTCGGCATATGCAATCTTGTGCGCACTTAACCTCTTGCACACACTTTAATGAAACTAAGGACAAGCGACCATGCATTTGTTACGTTAGACTTTTTTCAGAAAGAAATCTGTAAATTTATGAGTTTGTTTTTTTGTTTGTTAATATCTGATATACGTACAGTCGGCATATGCAATATTGTGCGCGCCTAATCTCCCGAACTCTAGTACACAATTTAATGAAACTTCACAGAAGTGATCGGTACAAACCCTAGATGTGCATGATACATGTTACGTTATTTTAGATAAATATTCTGTAGTAATGGCACTTTGTTTTTTGTTCCTATGCTATATACGTAGTTTGCATATGCAATCTTGTGGGCGCCTAATCTGTAAAACCAGTGCACACAATTTAATGAAACTTCACAAGAGTGATTAGTACCGACCTTACTTATACATAGTATATTTTAGGTTCAGAAAAATACACTGCATAGTTATGGGACTTTGTTTCTTGCTAGTCTGCTACATACATTAAGTCCACAATTATGCAATCTGAAAACGTTTCAGTCGGAAATATTTTATCGTTTTTAAAGCAGATAGGAATAAGTTTGATATTGGGTCAACTGGGGTCAAAAACTAAGTCACCAGGTCAAATCAAAGAAAAAGCTTGTTAACATTCTAGAGGTCACAATTTAGGCCCAATCTTAATGAAACTTGGTCAGAATGTTACCCTCAATAAAATCTTGAAAGAGTTTGATATTGGGTTAATCGGGGTCAAAAACTAGGTCACCAGGTCAAATCAAAGGAAAAGCTTGTTAACACTCCAGAGGCCAGATTTATGACTGTATCTTCATGAAACTTACATTACGTGTGTTAGAGATTCACCTGAAGGGGATTACTTTTATTTACACTGTCCCATGTCTTTGGAACATAGTAGGGGTAAGGGTGAGGTTGGGTGCGCACCATAAACCGGGTTTAAGCTCCCCAGTGGTGTTTTTGCCACTGACCGTTCCAAGGCGGTGCCCCACTGTGTTCCTTTGTTTGTTCGTTTTGTCCTTGTGTATTGACTTTGTGTGCGCGCGTGTTGTTCGTCTTGTCCTTATGTGTTGGCTTTGAGTGTGTGTGTGTGTGTTGTTCGTTTTGTCCTGATGTGTAAGCTTTGAGTGTGTGTGTGGTGCACGCGTTTGCGTGCTGGGGGGTTCGTTTTGAGGAGGCTGCGCTTTTGGTGCATGGCACTCCCTGTTCGATATTTTTCTTTGTTTTTAGTCAGAATGTTAATTTTGATGATCTGTAGGTCAAGTTCAAATCTGGGATCAAAAACTAGGTCACTAGGTCAAATCAAAGGAAAAGCCTGTTAACACTAGAGGTCACATTTATGACTGTATCTTGATGGAACTTGGTCCGAATGTCAATCTTAATGATCTCAAGGTCCAGTTTGAATCTGGGTAATGTAGGATCAAAAACTAGGTCACAAGGTCAAATCAAAGGAAAAGCTTGTTAACACTTTAGAGGCCACAATTATGACCATATCTTAATGAAACTGGGTCAGAATGTTAATCTGTTAGTCAGATATGTTTGTACATTATTCATAGTGTTCTTTACATTTTTACATGGATGTTTTTAGGTATGCTTTACATTTTTACATCAATGTTTATGCTTTACAGTTGGCCTTTGCAATATGACTTCTCGGCGAAATATGACCATTTTGTGTCGATTCGCCGTAAACCCCAACTCACTTGCAGAGTTTGTGATGAAAATAAAAAACTGGTTTTGATATACCTTCTCGCACAAGTGTCTTAAAAGTCCTGCTCCAGTCCAACATTTTAACCTTGAACATGAAAATCTTGACTATGAAATAGTGTGGGGCGTGGACCAGGCCGTTAACTGTTACGTATTGTAATAATGGGTTGCATACACAACAGAATTTGAGTAGTCGCGTAGCAGGGCTTTAAATTGCTGTCGTAATTTAAAACTAAATCTGAATTACAGCTGTAAAATTCATTAAAGTG
Source organism: Mercenaria mercenaria (assembly GCF_021730395.1). Taxonomy (NCBI): domain Eukaryota; kingdom Metazoa; phylum Mollusca; class Bivalvia; order Venerida; family Veneridae; genus Mercenaria; species Mercenaria mercenaria. The sequence continues at coordinate 17,837 of NW_026462449.1, forward strand.
CGTGTGTGTTCGGGTTTAACGTCTTTTTCAACAATTTTTCAGTAATATAAACGACGGTGTCTTCTTGTAACAGTGAGCACAATGCCCAACCTTATAGCGCTGCCTCACTGGAATATCACGCCGTAGACATGTGACATGATACCCCACTCAGTCACATTATACTGACACCGGGCTGACCAGTCCTGGGACTACCCTCTTAATGCTGAGCGCCAAGCGAGGAAGCTACTAGTACCATTTTTTACGTCTTTGGTATGACGCGACCGGGGATCGAACCTACGACCTTCCGCCCTCGAAGCGGACAGGCTATTAAACCTAGTATGCTATTATTCTGCTTAGTTGTACTCTTTGCCTTTTATAGATTTAAAAAAGGAACGATAAACAAACAGGCCCCTTTTAATTTTTGCAGGCACGGTTTTTTGGCCTTTTTTTGGGGGGTTGGGCCATGTTGCTACTGTCCACGTCCCTAGGCCCCCGG
>NW_026462450.1:0-15959 GCF_021730395.1 Mercenaria mercenaria
AATCCGAAAACACTGAAACAGTTTTGCCCTAAACCTGTTGATAAAATGCTGAGACCCCCCAGAATATCAATGATTGCCCCCTTTTGGGGTTCCAAATCCTACAGCATGAACTATAAACACAAGTACAAACAGATGGTGCCAACTTTTTAAAAAATGCTGTAGCAACCATTGTTATATAGAAAATCCGAAAAATCCGACAGTGCTCTCACAAAATATTTATCTTGTGCTTATTCTAACGAAACGAATTACCCGTATTACATAGGTACAAAACAAGCAGCCCTCCATATGAATAGCAACATTCAACCAAAACGCCTGTAAAAAATTTTACATCTTTACGTTTTTTAAAAAATCACCAAACGAACAACACTTAAGCCGTCATTATTTTAGATTTCGTCAGAAATAGGACACACCTATAAACCCATTAAAGTAATTTATTGAAGTGTAAATAAATTACTTCACTATTTTCTAAACCATACCCTGAGTACATGAATATTTCTTTTGCAAAGGTTTAAAAGTATATTTGTAAATCATTATAGTTACTTAACTTCCAACAAAATCGAAATACCTTTAATTCACGGTTTCATCCAAATTTTAAAAGATAAAAAAAATATGAATTTGATTATTTTGCGTGAAATCAAGCCAGCATTGTAACCAAACAGTCTAGACACAAGTTAAAAAACTGTGTCATGGTAAATTTGCTCGTTTAAAACAATGTATTCTGGCCTGGGCAGGCTTGCAATAAATTGCTTGAATATCAAATATTGTTAAACAACTTGTTTTGCTTAAAACGTATGTTATTTCAAATATGTTATTTTCAAAAAATATACCATTAGTATAATGTAAAACAAAATGTGGAATTATCGAAATATATGAGTTACCGCTTTGTCTATCTCAAAACCGTCGCACAACGGCGTACGCCGGAGAGACCCGGGCAGTGCGAGGAGCCAAACGACCGCCTTGCCGGTTGCTCGCCCGTTAGAAACGAATTGGCCCAGTATTAATTGCGTTTACTACGATAAAAGGTAAAGTAAGTTTCTTGGGTTTTAACGTGGGTGGTTGGCGAAGTCCCACCTGGAATGGATGGTACAACTTATTTCCAGCCGAGCCCACGGCAGGTGTCATATTTACCTCCCCAGCATCCAGGCCGATACTGCTGGAAACAGTACCAATTTAAATATATCACCCAGCACTTAACACTAGTCGGGATATCAGCCGCGACCGGGAATTGAACCCGGACCGCTAGCGTTGTAGTCCAACCTGCTAACCACTGCGCCACTGACTCTCATCATTGGAGTTTATTTTTTAGAAAGTTGGATGAATGTTATGTAAAATACAGTTACTCATTAAGCCGTAACATTATGACAAGTAGGAAAACTTTAAAGAAATAATCTTTAGCCTGCTGGAGGCAACTGATTTTGCCTTTGCGACCAGTGCAGACCAAGCTTAACCTGCACATCCGTGGAATCTGGTCATGGTCTGTACTGTTCGCTATTCTGTCAGTATATTTTCAGTGAATACCCCTTTGAATAATAAATGGTACTGCCCAAATTGAATGATGGACCAGTCCATTTTAGAAATTTAGCATGGTAAAGATTAATCAAGCAATAGCAATATTCAGAGATATTTTAGACCCAAATTTCATATTTGAATAACTAAACAGTTATTACATATAGTTTATGTAAACTCTATGTGTATTAACAGTAACATAATTGCGTTTAAAACAATAAACACTGTGCTAAAAAACTGGAAAGTTTTTAACAGTCGACCGTTATTGCAAGACATTTTATTACAATTGTAGCACTACATTCACAATTAATTTGTGCATGTATATGTTACGCGCATATAGCCAATCTGCGCATTTGGTAAATCGCGCAGCGCAAATAACCAACTTGTTATCTGCGCAACGATTTGTAAATCGGGTAACCTTATATATTTCTTATGTGCGCAGGGTAACTGTCTTGCGCGTTTGGTAAATGAGTCTGCGCTTTTAACATATGGATGATATCTCCCGATAAAATTGAATATCATTAGAGGGTTAGACTTGTAGGCCTACATAAAACTGTAAAGGTGTGAATTGACTGTGCTTAATTTGTAAAGAACAAGAAAAACATTGTTTTAAAGTAAATGAGCGTATTTATGCGGTAATTTCAATGAGATGCTCACGTCCCTGGTAGTTTATGGACTAAAAATTTCTGTTAACGACGGTATTAAGAGTCATTTGTCATAGGTGTTAAAAACTTTAAAATGATACAAAATATTCAAAGTATATTTAATAACACAAGTTTTTTTATTTATTTTTTTATTTTATTTTTTTAACTTTTAAACGCCGTAGCCTGTGCGGGATGTCGATCCTGTTCAGATCCTGAAATGACACCGATATTTCAAATATATATTGATCATTTCTTACAGATCGTATTGATATTTTTTAATGTTTTGTAGTACAAGAGTAATTTTCGCCAGAACGTGAACGAATTTTTGTTGCTGCGCAAGATGTGTCCTGCGCTAATAGAAAATCTGGAAATAACTCTGATAATATGAATAACTGCCATAAACCATGCTAACTTTTACATTGTTTAACAATTACAGACTGATATTGCAAATCTTAGTTTTAAAAATGTGTCACAAATTTATTTCAACATCAGTAAATTCATGGGAGTCGGTCACCAGGTTTCAAGACGCTAGATAAAGCAATCTTGATCATTTATCTATATTACAATTTTGTATGTTTTGTTTATAAATATTATAGAATGTATCTGCAGTATGATACAATATGCAATAAAACTCAAACATGCGTGAAGGTGTGATTTCCTTCGGAAAGCCACATCGTCCTGTCTATTCTTTTTATAACTAAAGTATTTTTACTTCATTCGATCACACGCAGTCATTTTATACCGGATATAGAACATAAAGGAGACTTACATAAAAGACTGAATTGCCACATACTTACCATAATTCACCATATCGCTTTTTTTCATCATATTGAAAAAGCGCAATTCTTTTTTACCAACGTGAGCATATCTCTTGACATGGCCAAGATTGTAAATAAAACAAAAATAAGCAGAATTAAAAGACGATTCTTACAGATCTTTTATGACCCATGTTTTATACTTATATATTTTTTTAATGTTTTATAGTGAGACAGACAGAATAACTAATAAGTTTCGTCAAAATGTGAACAAATTTTTACATTTTGTAGGTGCGCAAGATGTGTGTCCTGCGTTAATAGAACTCTGAAAATTACTCCAATAACTTTATCTTTTATAAACCATTTTAACTTTTACTTCGTTTTTCGATTACAATCTGAAAATGTAGCTTTTGAAAATCTGAATATAATGTTTCATCCGTAGCCTGCGCGGGATGTTGTTCCTGCGCTAATAGCAAATTCTGAACTGACGCCGATATTTCAAACATATTTCAATTCTAAAAGATACTATTTATGTAACTATAAACTCTTGATAAACAGAAGAGAACAGAACATATCTTTTATTAGCTTTGTACATAATACATAAAAAATATAGAATTGACATTTGCATAACATATAGTATTACATCAGGTCTGACTGTATGATCAAATTATAATATATGGACAGGCGATCTATGAAAATGTATATATCTCGTATCTTGCTTTGATGATAAATTGTCTGTAGCGAATTCCTGTGAATGTTCAGTATTAGAAAATAGGGTTTATTTCCTTAACCTTTCAAAGCTTAAACAATACATTTGATAGTTGTGAAGTTGTGAAAGATAGTAAATAAAAAGTTTAAAAAAAAACATTTTTGTCGTTTTTCTTTTGTACCCCTAGTCCAAATGACCAATAGCAAAAAAATTTTCCTGTTTTGTTGAATTTTTTCAGAAACCTTACAACTATAATCATCCATTACAACCCAGATGAAAGTGTTCTAAAAGCTTTACGGTATGCTTAACCCTGTTTTAGAAATTTCCAATTATACAAAATATACAATTGAAAACAAACAGAAACAACAGCTTTTGTTTAATTAAAAAAAGAACAGAAATCAACAGCTTTAAATTTTTTAAGAGAACAATCAGAAAAACAACAAAAAACATCAGCTTTTTCGGGGGTTCCCCAAAACTGGGGAAAACTCATTTTTTTTTGGAAAAACATTTTTTGAATTTTTTTAAGTATTTTCATAAAACACCTGCAAAAAAAATTATGGGGTTAAATTCCCAAAATTTTTGTTGTTTTTAAAAGCAACAAGTTGAAACCCAAAAATGACAAATGCAATTTCCGCAAGATTTTTGTAAGTTGACTTCTGCATCTTGCGGAAACGATGGCATTTTCAGTAAAAAGAAATGACTTCTGCTATATGCACTGAAAAATTTTGAACTGTTTTAGTTAACCCTAATTGCTTCTTATAGTAATGCCTTAAACAAATTTAAAATGCAAGGATGTGGTAAGAAGTCGAAATGAATTTTTAACCAATGCCTATGCATCTCCTAAGAAATGCTTCGGTTTGTAGGGGGTCAAAGTACCTTTTTTACACATGGGTACAGACAAGCCGCTTTTTTTTTCCCTGACAAAAAAAATTTAAAAAAATCTATCTTTTTTTTACACCACATACTTTTCACATGCAGACAATTCATGGGGATAACTACCTGGGCCCGGGGCAAAAAGCGGTTCAGCCTAGTGCTTTAATGAATTTTTTCAAAAATTTAAAAATTAAGACCCCCTTAAAGTTTTAAAGAAATGCAGTTTTCATTAATAATTAGTAGAAAATCAGAATTTTTAAAGGGTATGAGATCAAAAAGGGTTTGCGCTAGGAATTTTTAGATATTTTGGGAAAAAACTTTAAAACCCCCTGTTTTAGAAAGCTTTTTCAAAACCTTTTGAAAAATTATGGTTGGGCAAAAATGGCCGACTGATCCGGAAAAATGCATTTTCAAAATTTACATGGTTTTGGATTCCCTTTTTGCAACCAATAATGTTATAACATTTTTCAAAAACTGTATATCGCACCTTAGCACAAAAAATGAACAAGTCCTTCTTTAAGTCAATGTAGGTATCCATTTTTTGCACGAGGTGAGAATATTTTACACTGTGTCTTAACAAAAATTGACCTACACTCATACGTCATCAGACGGTTTTTTTTGTTTCCTTTGGGGCAAACTTTCGAAATTCGACAAGCAGTCTATTGAAAAGAACCCTTCAAATTGACCATCTGCTAAAAACTAAACTCAGTACATTTGTTTTAACATGGGGTTGGGTCATGAAATAACACTTTCCACTCATGGAGTGATAAACTTTTAATAAAAAAAAATTTTGTTTCAATATAGTTTAATTGAAGAGGGGTAACCGGAGTAGGACAGAACAACAATTTTTTGTTTAAATCAAAAAATTTTAATGTGATTTTTCTTTTTTTTTCCTATTTTTTCTCTGTAAACATGCTACATTTCAAAATTTTTTTCATTATATTTACTTATTTCAATCATTCAGAGTAAACATTTTTTTTAGCTTCAGATTTCATATTTTATAATCCCAGGACAAAGCTTAAAAGAACAAATTTTTTTAACTTTAACAATGAAAAAAAACCCACCTAAAAAAAGGGTTTTCTACATGCAGCATGAGACTCCCAGAGTAATTTATAGTCTGCTTCATGAATGTGACCCGTAGAGCTCCAAAAAAATTTAAACCCCGGAAATTTGGGCAAAAATTAGGCCAAATGCATGTCAATTTTATGGATTTCATGCTACACCACATTTAAAACCCCAAAGACCCCTTGGTAATTTCCCAAATTTAAAAATCAAACTTTGTTTTTGAGATAGTAATTTCCATTAAAATTTTAACCAGGATTTTCTAGTCAAAAAGGGGGCATAATTTGGCCAAATACATTCAATTTTTTGACTTGCCCCAGTAGGTTGATAGTTGACCTAGAAAAAAAAAAAAAATAATTTTTCAAACATATGCCTATAAATGAAAAGCCATTTTACTTGCATGCAAAATTTTAAGAAGGTAGACGCTGACCAGATGCCGGGGTAGCAAGCTGAGTATAAACCGCACACTGCATGTCATATCATCAGATGAACAAGTGTTTAGGTTTAAACCCTTCCTTCAGGGGTACTGAGATACCACTTTTTGCTTACTAAAAAACTAAACAAAAATTTTTTTGTCAAAAAAGGGCTTTTAGATTTTTGAAAAAAGAAATGGGACGACAGCAATGCGGGACTATTCAACGCCCTGTCAACTGAAAAAAAAAAAAGTCGAAAAAGGGCATGATTCTAAAATTGCAAAACAAGGTTATGGAACCTGTCAAGTTATCATCATGACAACGAACAATTATTTTAAATTTTCAACCATTCCCTTAGTTTTTCTGAAATAGCTTTACATACAAAAACTAACCAAAAGCTGCTAATTCGAAAAAGAGGCATAGTTTTTGTAAAACTTAAATAATTTGGGAACCTGTGAAACTGCATGCATAACATCAAGTAAACAAATAACAATTTTCAGTCCTTTCCCCATTCGGGGCACTATTCGACTTACGTAAAAAACCTTTTACCAAAAAATTTTCCAAGTGGGAAAACTAGCAAAATTTTTTGTAAAAAGCAAAGTGGGGTAAGGGAACCTATGCAGTGTAAGTCAACTTATCACAGTAAATAACGTGTGAGTTTAAATCCTTCCCCACCATGGTTACGAGAACCACTTCCATACAAAAACTTAACAAAACCTACCCCAAATGCTGGGGAGCCCAAATAGTTTCTTTAAATAGAAAGCAAAAAGAAAAAACAGAGTTATGAACCCTTGCAGTGCAAGTCAGTTCTCACATGAAAAATTGTATGAAGTATCAATCCATTCCCATTGTAACTACAAACAGTTTTACATAAAAAACTTAACCAAAAGGGGATCGACACCAACAAATGGATGAATACAATAGTTCAAACCTTTTTTGGGAATAGCGATCAACAAGAACGTCCGTAAGAAAACACCCTAAATTTTTTCTCATGTTTGACCGAATTAGAGCTTTCCCATAAAAGGACATAAACTGTAAATCTAATCACATTATTTGATTGTTTCTTATGTTGTACCTGGGATGAAAATAATTTTTTTTAAATTTTTCAACAATATAGTTTTGATAGAAAAAAATACAGATTTTATAAAAAACTTTAACCAAAAAAATTTTAAGGGGAAAAGGGAAAAAACTCGTAAAAAAATTAAGAGTTAATTTATGTGGTTTTTCTTCTGGGAAAAATTTGTAATTTATAATAATTTTTTCCTTTTCAAGACCAAACATTGATATTTGACTTTATCAAAAACTTAAACCAAAAATTTTAAAGTTAAAAAGGGGCAAAAAATCATAAAAATTTCAAATCAATTTATGGGGAATGTAAACTTTGTTGAAATAACCATTTTAAGTTTCAAGTAAATAGCTCAATAGTAACAAAAATTTGACTTAGCAAAAAATTTAACAACTTTAACCTGACACCGAGCCGGGGCAATGCAATAGCTCTGTTTTTTCTTCAAAAGGTCGATTTTAAAAAGGTATAATATTAATGTCAAACCAAATTTGATTTGCATGCATGTGTCCGGGGGGGTGCCGGGCTCTCATAATTTGAAAAATTTTATATAGCCAAGTTAACCAGACTTCAACAAAACCCACTACCCTGTTGCCAATTGAATAAATTTTTTCTGTGACATGTGGAACTTGCTATAGTCTTGCCCTCGGGTTTAAAATTTTTTGTTTTTTGACCAAAATAAAATTAAATCCAATTAAAAAAAGCTTTCAAAACCAGACACTAAAAGATTAAAAGGAAATTGTAACTAAATAATTCCCCCCTCGACCTTAATGTACCATATATTATGATTGCATTAGGTAGACCCCGCAATCAATAAAGATTATTAATCCTTTACTACTTTTAAGAAACTTCAGAAAAGACAAGTCTGAAAAAAAAATTTCTCCTACAGGATGAAAAAAAACTGAAGCTGGACGATGAAATCTAAGCAGTCTCCTTCAAACTAAAATTATTTCCCAAGGGAATTTGTCGGGGCTGTTATAAAAAATGCCAATTTTTAATTTTCATATTTGTTATACTACTCCTTTAAAAAAGTCATGGATATTATTCCGTCCACTCATTTAGTTGGGAGATAGACACAACTAGCTTAAAAGTTCATTTCTTTTGACATCATTCACATAATCTGTGAAAAATAATTGTGGTGTACAAACACCCGCAGTTTCAATCTTCTTTAAATGGGAAAAAAAAAACAATTGTGCAAAAAAGTTTTTTTAGATTCGCATTCTAATGAGTTTTCAGAAGATAGGTTTGATTTTAGGGAAAAGTAAAAACTATACCAGAATTAGCATTTAACTACTATTTAGTGCAAATGTAAAAAAGCAGACGTTCATATTCACCAACCCGTTTCAAGATTTTTCGTTTTTTAAAAAAAAGAAAGCAAAAAAAAAAAGTTAGAAATGCATAATTTTAATTTTCATTTCAAATGCAAAAGGTAGTAACTGAAAAAATGTAAAAAATTTGTAGCCCTAGAATACGAAAAAGGGGTTTTAAACTTTAATACACTTTTTTGCAGTAAACCCAACAATCAAAGAAATAGTTAGCTCGCAAAAGATTGAAAGTCAAGTAAAACCCCATTTTGGGTAAGACTTGACGCAAAAAATTTAGAAAGTCATGCAATATTTTAAGAAACGTAATCAAATATTCAGATAAGTATAACTTTAAAAAAAAAGAAGAATTTTTTTTTTCATAATCATTAAAATTTTTTCCAAAAATTTTTCAAGTTTTTGTAAAATAACTTTTTTGTAAAAAAGGGAAGTTTTTAGCTTTTTCCTGAAAAGTTTTAAAACAGCATTTACCGCAGTTTTCGGGCACCCTCGATTTTTTTAAAAAAGGGAAATTAAAAAAACAGCTTTAGTTAAAAGATGATACAAAAGGGAAAACAAAGAAAACAACACTTTATTTAAAAAGAAATTTTAATTTAACAGTTATAATTAAGAAGTCCCATTAATATAAAACAAGGTCATTCACTCCAAATTACTTTTCACCCGTAAAATTTTTTAAAATTTATAAACAAAAAAGTACATCATTCTCCCAAAATGATCACTAAACCCTGAAAAGCAAGCTAAAACATAACAATACATAAAAATAAGATAACACCTGCAAAAGCAGTTATGATATACAATACACATTACAACTATGAACTTGAAAAACTGGACCGGACACCAAAAAATAAAATACAATGTTTTTATATTTGAGCTCTGGGGAAAGGGTTTGCTAAATTTCCATTTTACTTCTCTCCATTTTAAAACAAAAACATATCCTTATAGTTGATGAATAACATTTTAGAAATTTTCAAACAGTGAGTGCATTTTCTAATATACTATTCGTATTAATAAAATAAATGTAACTTTATGAAGAAGGGGAAACCCCCTACCCAAAACATAATAATTATACATCTTTTAAATTTTTTTTTTCAATTTTTGAAAAATTCCAATTTTTTTCCCAAAATATTTAAATTCCCCGAATTTTCCAAAAGGGATTGTTTAAACCTTTTCCCCTGTTTTCCAGAGTCCCCGGGGCCACCCGATACAATCGAAAAACAACAGAAACAACAGCATTGTTTAAAAAGAAATTATAAGTTTACCATTATAATTAATGAAGTTCCATTAATAGAAACAAGTGTCATTTTCTACCATATTACCCTTTTTAAAAGTAAAAATGTTTTGATAAACAAAAAGCACATGCATTCTGCCCAAAAATCACTAATATCCTAAAAAACTTGCCAATATATACAATACATAAATTTAAAAGTTATAATTAATGAAGTCCCCTTTTATAAAAAAGTGTTATTTACACCATATTACTTTTCAACAGTAAATGTTAAGTATAAACAAAAAAGTAGCAAGCATTTTCCCCCAAATGATCACTAAAACCCAAAAAACCTAACTACAACAATCAAAGATAAGTTTAACAGTTATAATTTTGGAATCCCATTAAAGAAACTAAGTGTCCCTTTACTACCCTATTACTTTTCAACAGTACAAAGTTTTAAATTATGAAATAAAAAAGAGCATGCATTCGTGAAAAGATCCAAAACCTAAAAACTAACTACAACATATACAATACTAAGTTTAACAGTTATAATTAACGAAATCCCCCTAATTAGAAACTAAGTGTCATTACTACCATATTCTTTTCAAAGTACAACGTTAAGTTAGAAACAAAAAAAAAAGCAGCATTTTGCCAAAAGATCACTAATACCCTAAAAAACAAGCACAACAATACAAACAAAGTTTAACCTTTTAATGAATGAAGTCCAATAATAGAAAATAAGTGTCATTTACTACCATATTTCTTTTCAAAAGTACAATGTTTTTAAACTATGAAACAAAAAACAGCATGCATTCTGCCAAATACACTAAACCCCCAAAAAGCTCAACTACAATAGTACAATAATAAATTTAACATTATAATTAAATGAAGTCCCATTAATAGAAACTAAATTCATTTACTACCATATTACTTTTCAACAAAACAAAGTTTAAGTTTTTAAAAAAAAAAAAGTAGCATGCATTTTGCCAAAAGATCATAAACCCTAAAAAGCTAGCTAAAACATATACAAACATAAGTTTAACAGTTATAATTAATGAAGTCCCATTAAAAGGAAACTAATGTCAATTACTACCATATTATTCTCAAAGTACAATTTTTAAATTTTGAAACAAAAAAGTAGCATGCATTCTGCCAAAGACACAATACCCTAAAAAGCTAAGCTACAAAAACAAACTAATTTAACAGTTTAAAATTTAAGAAGCCCATTAAATAAACTAAGTGTCTTTACTACCATATTACTTTTTTTAAATACAAGTTTAAGTTTGAAACAAAAAGTACATGCTTCTGCAAAAAACCTAATACCATAAAAACAGGCTACAACATATTCAATAAAAAGTTTAACATTTTTTAAATTTAAAGAAGTCCCATTTAAATAAACTAGTTTTTTTACACCATATACTTTCAAAAGACAAAGTTTAGTTATGAAACAAAAAAAATAGCAAGCATTCCGCCAAAAGATCACTAATACCCAAAAAGCTAAGCTACGACATATACAATAGATAAGTTTTAACATTATAATTAAGGAATCCCTTAATATGAAAATAAGGGGATTATACCATATTCTTTTCAACAGTACAATGTTTAATTAGAAATAAAAAAAATACATGCTTCTGTGAAATGATCATAATACTCTAAAAACAAGCACACATATACAATCATAAGTTTAACATTATAAATTAAAATCCCATAATATGAACTAAAGGGCATTTACTACCATATACTTTTTAACAGTACAATGTTTTTAAATATAAACAAAAAAGTAGCAGCATTCTCCAAATTCACTAATACCCTAAAAAGCAAGCTACAACTAACAATACATAAATTTAAAAGTTTAAATTAATGAAGTCCAATTAATATGAAACAATGTCATTTACTACCAAATACTTTTCAAAAGTACAATGTTTTTAAACTATAAACAAAAAAGAGCATGCATTCTGCCAAAAGACACTAATACCCTAAAAAGCCAACTACAATAGTAAATACAAATTTTAAAATTATAATTAATGAGTCCCATTAAAATGAAACTAATGTCATTTACTGCCAGTTACTTTTTAAAAGTAAATGTTTAAGTTATGAAACAAAAAACCAGCATGCATTTTGCCAAAGATCACTAATACCCAAAAACAAGCTACAACTATACAATAATAAGTTTAACAGTTTTTAATTAATAAATCCCATTAAATGAAACTAAGTTCTTTACACCATATTACTTTTCAACGACAATTTTTAAAATATGAAAAAAAAATTAGCTGCATTTCCAAAGATCACAATACCCTAAAATTTTTGGGACAACATATCAATACATAAAAATTAACAGTAAAATTAATGAAATGCCATTTAAAATTTAAATTAAGTGTCATTTACTACCATATTACTTTTTCAAAATAAATGTTTAAGCATGAAACAAAAAAAACGCATGCATTCTGCCAAATGACACTAATACCCTAAAAATCTCAAATACACATATACAATACATAAATTTTAAAATTTAATTAAAGAATCCCAATTTAAAATGAAACGTCTTTTCTACCCTTCACTTTTCAAAAGTACAATGTTTAAGTTAGAAAAAAAAAAGTAGCATGCATTTTTCCAAATAACACTAATACCCAAAAAAACTAAGCTACAACATATACAATCATAAGTTTTAAAATTTAAATTAATGAATCCCATTAATATGAAACAAAATTCATTAAAAACCAATACTTTTCACATACAATGTTTAAGTTTTGAAACAAAAAAGCAGCATGCATTTTGCCAAAGATCACAATACCCTAAAAAGCAACACAACATATACAAACAACGTTTAACAGTTAAATTAATGAATCCCATTAATATGAAACTAAATGTCATTTACTTTACCATATTTCTTTTCACATACAATGTTTAATTCTGAAACAAAAAAGTAGCATGCATTCTGCCAAAATCACTATTTAAACCCAAAAAACTAAGCTACAAAATTACAATCATAAGTTTAACAGTTATAATTAATGAAGTCCCATTAATATAAACAAAAAGTCTTTTCACCATATTACTTTTTAACAGTACAAGTTTTAATTATAAAAAAAAAAGTAGCTGCATTTTCCAAAGATCACTAAACCCAAAAAAACTAGGCACAAAAAATACAATACATAAATTTAAAAGTTTTAAAAAAATAAGTCGCATTAATATGAAACAATTTTACTCCAAATACTTTTCAAAAGACAATGTTTAAGTTTTGAAACAAAAAGTAGCATCATCTGCCAAAAGATCACTAAACCCTAAAAAGCTAGCTAAAAAAATATACAATACATAAGTTTTAACATTATAATTAAAAGAAGTCCCATTAAAATGGAACTAAGTGTTATTTTCACCATATTACTTTTCAAAGTACAATGTTTTTAAATTATGAAACAAAAAAGTACAACACCGCCAATGACACAAACCCAAAAAGCTAAGCTACGACATATACAATGGATAGTTTAACATTAAAAAAAGTCCCATTAATAGAACTAATGTCATTTACTACCAATTACTTTTCAAAAACAATGTTAAGTTATGAAAAAAAAAAAAGTAGCATCATTCTGTAAATGATCACAATACTCTAAAAAGCAAGCACAACATAACAATACATAAGTTTAACATTATAATTTAAGACCCAAATAGAAACTAATGTCATTTACTACCATAAAAACTTTTTTTTTTTTAAAGTACAATGTTTAAGTTATAAACAAAAAAGTACATGCATTTTCCCAATTGATCACTAATACCCAAAAAACTAAGCTACAACATATACAAACTAAGTTTAACAGTTATAATTAATAAGTCCAATTTAAATGAAACTAAGGCATTTAACCATATTTCTTTTCAAAATACAAGTTTAAGCTATGAAACAAAAAAACACATGCATTCGCCAAAGATCCTAATACCCTAAAAAGCCAAATACAATAGTACAATAATAAATTTACATTATAAATTTAAAAATCCCATTAAAATGAAAATAGGTCTTTCTGCCATGTTTACTTTTCAACAGTACAATGTTTAAGTTTTGAAACAAAAAACCACATGCATTTTCCCAAAGACACTAATACCCTAAAAACAAAACACAAAATATACAAACCTAATTTTTAAAATTAAATTAATGCAGTCCCCTTAATATAAACTAAGTGTCATTTACTACCAAATTTTCTTTTCAAAAGTACAATTTTAAGATATGAAAAAAAATGTAGCATGCATTTTGCCAAATGATCACAAACCCTAAAATGTTAGGCTACAACATAACAATACATAAATTTAACAGTAAATAATTAAAGAAAACCATTAAAATTGAAACTAAGTTCATTTACTACCATATTACTTTTCAACAGTACAATGTTTTAAGTTTTGAAATAAAAAAGAGCATGCATTCTGCCAAATGACACTAATTCCCCAAAAAGCTAGGGTACAAAATAACAAAACTAAGTTTTAAAATTTTAAATTAAAAGAAGTCCCATTTAAAATGAAAAAAGTGTCTTTTCACCATTTAAATTTTCACAGTACAAGTTTAAAACATGAAAAAAAAGCAGCGGGGGGGGGATTTTTGCCAATGACACTAAACCCTAAAAAACTCAAATACAACAAATTTTCAATACATAAATTTTAAAAGTTATAATTAATGAAGTCCCTTAATATGAAAATGTCATTTTCTACATGTCACTTTTCAACAGTAAATGTTTAAATTTTAAACAAAAAATAGCAGCATTTGCCCAAAAGATCACAATACCCTAAAAAGCTAACAAAAACATAACAATACAAAGTTTAAAAAGTTAAATTAATGAAGTCCCATTTAAAATGAAAACAAGTGTCATTTACTACCATAACTTTTTAGCAGTACAATGTTTAATTATAAACAAAAAAACAATGCATTCGCCAAATGACCTAATACCCTAAAAACAACACAAAAATACAAACATAAGTTTTAACCCTTATAATTAAAGAACCCTTTTTTATGAAAATAAAGCATTTACTACCAATTATTTTTAAATAAAGTTTAAGTTCGAAACAAAAAGTACATCATTCCGCCAAATGACACTAATAACCCCAAAAAGCAAGCACAAAATATACAATAATAAGTTTAAAAGTTATAATTAATAAACCCATTAATATGAAAAATAAGTGTCTTTTCACCATATTACTTTTCAACAGACAATGTTTTAAGTTTTGACCAAAAAAAATACAGCATTCTGCCAAATGATCACAAAACCCTAAAAAAACTAGGCTACACATAACAATACATAAGTTTTAAAATTTTAAAATTAAAGAACGCATTAATATGAAAATAAGTGTCAATTTAAAACCATATACTTTTTAACAGACAATTTTAATTAGAAACAAAAAAATAGCACATTCTGCCAAATGATCACTAATACCCAAAAAGCAGGGGGGCCTAAAACATATACATACATAATTTTAAAAATTATAATTAATAAATACCCTTAAAATTGAAACAATCTCATTTACTACCATATTACTTTTCGACATTTCAATGTTTAATTAGAAATAAAAAGTACATGCACTCTGCCCAAAAGATACTAATACCCAAAAAACTAGGCTAAAACATATACAACAAAGTTTAACATTTTAAAATAATTAGGCCCTACCTTTTAAAAGGGAGTGGGCCCCTTAAAAAATTTCGTCAAATTTCGGGTTTGGAATATCTGGAATTTATGGATTCGATGGAAATTTATGTTCTATTAGATCTTTTTAAAAATAAGTATTAAGATAATTCATATTTCTGAATTCATTTTTAATTCCATCAAGATTAATTTTTGACATGTGGCAAAACTAACATGCAATGTTGTCTGTATATAACACCCACTTTTAAAAAAAATCTTATCTTGTATCTTTACAGTGAAAACTCGAAGAATTCTATAAAAAACAAAAGAAAATTCGATAAGATTAAAAAACGGGACCAAAAATAAAGAAAAAAAAACGTATTTGAATAATTTTTTGTTATTCTTTTTAAAAAGACTGCATAAATTTTTTTTACATAAAAATTTTTATCATACTGGAAAACCCGTCACAAATGATAACTCCTTTAAATTTAAAAGCTGAACCCGAAAAAATTTTAAACCAACAGAATTCATTAGGGCCAATATCAAAGGGAATTCATCTCTTTGCTGTAATTTGGGAAAGAGGGCTTAAAAAAAAGTTAATGTTCAATTCCAAAGTAATAGAAATTAGAATTTACCTAATCCTGGAAAAAAACTATTGTAATTCAAAAGTCATTATTGTCAAATTTCGGTTTTTTTTGGAAGGGAAAATGTGTCCAACTTTTAGTCAAAAAAACGCATAAAACGCCTGGTAGGGAAAAATTTCAACTTTAAATGACTGTACAACTTGTTTTAAACCCAAAAAGAATTTTAAAAA
>NW_026462451.1:0-26450 GCF_021730395.1 Mercenaria mercenaria
AAGTGATTGTGATAACAGATAACACCACAATATGTATTCTAGTGAGCACCAGTGACAAGTGATTGTGATAACCGATGACACCAGAATATGTATTCTAGTGAGGACAAGTAACAAGTAATTGTGACAACAGATAACACCACAATATGTATTCTAGTGAGGACCAGTAACAAGTAATTGAGACAAAAGATAACACCACAATATGTATTCTAGTGAGGAACAGTTACAAGTGATTGTGACAACCGATAACACCATAATATGTATTCTAGTGAGCACCAGTAACAAGTAATTGTGACAACAGATAACACCATAATGTGTATTCTAGTAAGCACCAGTAACAAGTGATTGTGACAACCGATAACACCATAATGTGTATTCTAGTGAGCACCAGTAACAAGTGATTGTGACAACCGATAACACCATAATATGTATTCTAGTGTGCACCAGTAACAAGTGATTGTGACAACAGATAACACCATCATATGTATTCTAGTGAGGACCAGTAAAAAGTGATTGTGACAACAGATAACACCATCATATATATTCTAGTGAGCACCAGTAACAAGTGATTGTGACAACCGATAACACCATAATGTGTATTCTAGTGAGCACCAGTAACAAGTGATTGTGACAACCGATAACACCATAATATGTATTCTAGTGTGCACCAGTAACAAGTGATTGTGACAACAGATAACACCATCATATGTATTCTAGTGAGGACCAGTAACAAGTAATTGTGACAACCGATAACACCATAATGTGTATTCTAGTGAGCACCAGTAACAAGTGATTGTGACAACAGATAACACCATAATGTGTATTCTAGTGAGCACCAGTAACAAGTAATTGTGACAACCGATAACACCATAATATGTATTCTAGTGTGCACCAGTAACAAGTGATTGTTACAACAGATAACACCATCATATGTATTCTAGTGAGGACCAGTAACAAGTGATTGGGACAACAGAAAATACCATAATATGTATTCTAGTGAGCACCAGGAACAAGTGATTGTGACAACAGATGTCTTTGTTTTCGCTGACACAGAAATAAACATGTTCATTTGTATATTTACCAAATATGTACATACTATATTGCCTTCTGCCAATGACTATTTGTTTTAAGTGAATAATGTATAAAAAGTAACAAACTATACAATCAAGAAACTACGATGTTCATTTGCGATTTTATGACAAATAATGTCGTACATTGTGAGACAATAAAATGACTCAAAAACTTTTGACTTTTTCTGACGGCATATTCATTATATTTAAATTATACATATTCATTATACATAAATTAAACATTTGCACTTAAGGCTTGATAGACGCAATTTTCATTTGATTTATAGTAATAAGAAGTTGGATGATGAATGAACGATTGATTCTATCTATTATATATTATACTCATTCTTTGGAATTATTTTATAAGTAAGCATGCCACATCCAATGACAAACTTTCTGAATTTTATGATCTGATTAAACTGCAGTTGCCTAGCAACTCTTTCTATCAAAGGTTCATTCTAACTTATATCTGCACGCTTGTTGTGTCACTAAGGAATATTCATAAAGTACAATATATTTACAGTTGGTAACTAGCCAGAATAATGAAACCAGTTCCTTAACGAAAGTACGCATACTTCAACTTTATTACAAACGCAAAAGGCAATACTTTGAAAATGATTTCCTGGCAGACATTTCGATGCCTGACTTGTTACTGAAGCTAGCTGCCGGTGTATGTGTCGATGTTTTCGATGTGTCCGAGATCAACACAACAAGTAATGATTTATTTACAAAATTATATCCCAGTTATTTAATAGGATCATAGGATAACTACTTTTGTTTTAGTGCACCTGCTGAAGCGCAATATAAAACTCTAATCATATTCATGATATTGCATGTGTTAACATTCTAGAAAGATGCTATAAATATTTGTTCTTCATCGGATAATAACAGGATGTTTACTTTCTAGCAGCTGTCTTCTTTAAATGAAATATAAACACCTGGAAAACAACAACCATTTTAGCCTGTCTTTATAGCAATCTAAATTTAGAGCAAAGTAGAGAGCAGCAAATATCAGTAGATCAAAATGTTCAAAACTTTGTTAATTTTATTTTTCGTCTGGAACCCTTGTTCAGTGATTGGCCTCGAGCCCGTTTGCTCCCGGTTTCATTACGAAGAACAGACGTTAGAAAAAATGATAAGACAGGAGATATTAATAGAGAAAATAAAAGCTGAATTGGATGTTACAAAGCAAGAAGTACTTGACGCTCTATCAGAGCTGAAGAATGAGAGGCAAGCCATAGAGTCTCTAAAAGACAATATGGATAAATACACAGAAGCTGTGAAAACGCAACAGGAAACAAACATTAAGGAATATAAGGCAGAAATAGAAAGACTGAAAGGTAATATCTTATTTGTAAATTAGTGTTTATTTTAAGATACAGTTATAAAAGTCATGTAAATACAAAGCAGAAAGCTGAAATCGAAAGCAAAAATGTCATAATTGCAACATAATGGAATAAGGAACAAGGTAGTCGTAGGATTAAATTGTAGAATATGTTAGGCGCACTATTACAAGGAACTACAAGAATATTATTTCTTTGTTATAAAAGGCAATCGTTTATCGTATATTTATTTCTCTCACGTTGTGACAACTCTAGAAACCTTGTTTTGAGCAATGATTAAAGTTAAGAAGTACAATAATAATTTAAATGGGACAAAAAAAGTAAAGTAGGAAATACATTTACCCTTTCGGAACATTTTCTATTTCTGTCATGTTAATTTTTGTCTAAAATATTTTATTAAAATTTGACGTAAATAGTTTTAGTTTTTTTCTGTCACTCTATGAATGCTTACCATATTTACTGAAAATCATGTTGAATTTCTATATGTGCGTTAGCAACATCTCACATGAGTAGACGAAGTGATCGAATTGGAGATGTTCAGTTTAATTACAGACTTTTTCTAACTATGACTTCGATGTAAAGTAAAAGTATTTGTTATAAATTCTACAACATCTACATTTATATTTAGCATACAAGATTTAGCTCATAAGCATAACAGGGTATTCTTCCTGGGATTTTAATGTAATTTAAATACCCAAGTTGGAGCCTCAGCATAGTGAGCGTTCAAAGTCTATGAAATGTGGAGCGAGGCAAGAATATAAATAATACATTCAGCTTTTATATTTTATCTCTTCAACATACACCAAAACACTAAAAAGATCGAATTGGTCGTCCTGCCGTCTCAGTTCTGAGAAAGAAAGCATCAATATATACTAGTTGGTTGTCTATTGTACAGGTTCTGCAATCAAACGTACTGTTGCATTCAAGGCGCAAGTGGTATCTGACAAAGCAATGAGTGACGGCAAAGTTATAATATTCTCCGAAACACTTCTCAGCCAAGGTGATGCTTACGACAAGGCTTCTGGTATCTTTGTGGCACCGCTTGAAGGCACATATCTTTTCACAACGCAAATTTGCCTGGGAATAGGCACTCGTTCATATTTCGGTATCTCTTTGAATGGAAATATCATTTCAAAATCTCTGCTTGGAGACAATGCTTGGGAGAAATGCTATACCTTGGACACAGTAGCGACGGTAAAATCTGGGGACAAAGTTGCTGTTAAATGTACGGAATATTGCGGTGGCGACAGCTTGTGGGAGAACCGCCTGGCTACCAGTAGCTTTTCGGGAATATTGATTCCATAAAGATACAACAAATGTGATTTAAAAGCATGAATATGTATTGTGTCCGTGCAAGTGAGCTACTGCACATTTTTGTATCCAAGTAAATTCGTACACGAATTTAACATTTTCTGCCATTTTGTGAGGTTTCGTCATATGAAGAAAGAGAAATAAAACTCATTATTCAGAAATATTGAATTGATGCTGTTTTTGTTGCTGCCGTTTACATTTAGGCGGATTTGGAAACTAAAACGCATTGACAATTCTCGCAACAATAAATGCGTGTGATGTTTCTATGCACGAATATCGACCATACACATTTGTTGTGTGATGTAACAACTGTAGATGTCTTCAGATCTAGTGACCCCGCCATTCATGCCATTAGTACACAAAAAGCTTAAACTCTCCATATATAGATAGCAATACAGTGCTTTTCGAGCCGCTTACCTGTTAGCATTTTTGATATGTATAGTTGAAATCAAACTGTGACAAATGCTATGTCTTCAATTTTCGCTTGTGACGTTTTGTGATGGGAAAATATATGATCGATTAATGAAAATCATAAAAGACCGGCAACTTTGAAGATACAGGAAAATGAGAAATATTTAAATATTGTTAACTTTAATCAAGTGCAAACATAAATGCTTCTGTCGTTCTAGAGAACATTTCCAAGTCTTTCTTTCCAATCTTGTATATTTAGCCTGAAAATTGTAGTTAAACTGTGCAATTATTTTCTCGAATTGAATGTTATAAATATCTCAATTAAACTCTTTTCCCTTTAAATCAGATTTTATTGTTATTCTTAAATCATGAACATCACTTAAACTTACAAAAGACATTTGAACAGGTTCAACACTAGTTCCCCATTATATACGAGCAATTTCATTTTTCCCCCGGTGTATTGGAACGGCACTGACATAGTAATAATCGTGGAATTGTATGTTCGACTTAGGTATGGCACGTTTAAATATATGTATGTGACAGTGATAGGGCAACGGAGTTTAGATCTTTAACTCTTAGTCTAAATGTCCGAGGTAAAATAGAATTACAATAGCTGTTCGCCTTCATAATAGTTTTCTGTTTTTATAAAACTCAAAGTTAATTAGTTTAAAAACAGCAGTGATTAAAAGCGCACTTTTCATATCGTTTTAATATTCATTGTCTGACAGTGATTAATTGAAAAGTTTCAGTTTTACGGTATATTTTTCAAGAAATAGATTCATGATTGATTTAACCTATTTTACTAAATTGATTAAAGGAAATAGAAAGAATTAAATCTTGCTGTAGTGGTCGCTATTTGGTCTGGTATTGCTATTGATTTTTCCATTGGATTCCATTACAAGAAATACCCTAGAACAGTAAAAATGGCAATTAAAAAGGGATTCTGAGATAAAATGTCGGATACCAAAATAGTAATTTTATGTAGGCCTTACCGATTCAATTTCTTTTACAATTTTTCTGCAAACACAACTACCCGCCTTGTTAAATGGCATACAAAGGCCAAATACCTACTATTCTAAAGTGACAATTGCACACGGTGAAATATTCCAAATTTTACAGAAAACATTTAATTGCTTGACTTTGACATACATTTTACGGTTGTAAACATTACCTTTTTATCCAATCAGCTTACGTTTCATTGACTCATACGGATTTCCCTACACTTTTTATTCAATCAATCCAAAGCCACGTTTCAATAACAGTATCTGAGCATATGGCTATATGTGAAGTCGGGAAAACATATAAAAAATCGTCAGATTAGGAATTTGACCATCAAACTCTAGTTATCTTACCTTGTCTGTGGCAAAAATGGGTAACAAAAAAAAAAAGAAAAGAAAAGTGGATTGTGATATTTTATAATAAGGTTTAGGTATTCCTTATACATTTTCAACCAATCAGAAGCCCTAAGAGTTGATTCCATCTGATCATATTCAAGGTTAGGACAAGATTTAGCTGACCAAAGGTTCCTTCTGGCGGATATGCTATGATTTGTCTTTTAAGAAAATCTGATTTTAGCATTATTGTTCATTCTCTTGAGAAGGAACACTTATATGGTCAACATTTCACACTTGATTGAGCAGGTAATGGATACAAGGGTACTGTCAAAGGCATCCGAATACCAGCAGGGAGCCGCCATCTTGTACTCATGCACATTCATTTCCTGTATGGAATTTTACAGCTGTAAAAGACCTGTATTTTTGTTCAAAATTACAGTCATGATTATTTCAAATTTACACTTGTAGATTTAATATAATAATAACATTGATTTTACAGATTTAGATTTTAATTTACAGCTGTAAAACAGTTCGAATTATGCAAATGAGATACAGATGTAAAAAAACTTACAGCTGTAAAATTGAAAAGTTACAGCTGTGAAAATGCCTCAAATTTACAAATTTACAGCTGTAGAAATATTACAGGTGTTAAAAAGGAGAGCATTACTTTAAGGGACGAAAGCAGAGGTATAAAAAGTTTTAGGATGAATTGTTATCCTCTAGAAAGAGTAGCAATTACTACAAAATGGCTAAATAAATGATCTTGTTAGTTAAAAAACAATATAATATATGTTTACAGTATAGCACTTATACAGTTCAAGAGTAGGATACGAAGTAGAAACTATGTATCAGGTCTTGTTTATAAAACTTTCTTTGTCATGAAAACATATATTAATTTTGTAATCATTTCTTTTAAACTTATCAGTTTCAAATATAGTATAAATAGATAATGCATGTACTTATACATGTCCTTTTACAACTATATTACATAACAAAACAGTTGCACTTACTCCATAACGTTTAAAACTCCAATACTTTTGATTTGGTATCTCTGTGAACTTCAGTTATATCCCGCCAAAATACATTAAAGATAGTTGACAGTACTCATGTTTCCCTCCAAAAAACAGCTGTAATTTTGAGACATGACCATTTTACAGCTTTAACTTTCAACTGTATTTTTACAGCTGTATTTTTTAAAATAGCCTGTTTTACACCAGTAAATTTCAACTGTATTTCTGGTGTCATTTTCCACTTACAGGTCTTTTACAGCTGCAAAACAATTCCTTTTTTCGTACAGGCACAAATAGCCTCTATGCCAATGTGTGTTCGTACGTCTTTACGTAAATCTATTGTGAAATGCATTTTATTAACAGCAGGCTGACAAGGAACAGTAATTCGTTTAGAGTACTAACCGGTGCAATGAATATTTGATGATGCTAAAATATGATTTTCTTAAAAGACAAATCATTGTATATCCGCAAGAAGGAACCTTTTGGTCAGCTAAATCTTGTCATAACATGGAAAATGATCAAACAGAATCAACTCTTAGGGCTTCTGATTGGTTAGAAATGTATAGGGAATTCCGAGGTTATATTTACAATGTAAAGTGGCCTCCCATTGGTGAAATGTTTGTTGGATGTTTTTGAAAACTGTCTTATATCATGAATGAAATTTCTAAACAATGATTAATGCCCAAAATAAAATTGAAAGATACATTTTGAGTGAAAAATATGAATGCTATATTTTTTTTTATGAAAAATAAGATAAAATCAGTCTGATTGGGGGTTTCCGGCTTCCAGGAGAAAAAAGAAGTGCCCGAATGTGATGGTAAACGTTCTAGGATTGTTCTTTCATCCTGGGTAAATGAAATCAAAAGTTTAAATGTTAGTAAGGGTCATAGCCAAAATCAGTACTATGTAGGTCTATGGAAAAAAAGTTAATTCCCTTTGACCACATGTAGGTTAGATTAAAACCAACATCAACCATGTATCTAATTTAACTTAGCATGTCAGTAAAATGTGAGAAATGTCGTTACTACAAATATTTTATTTTTTTATTCACAATTCTACCAAGTAGTCCTTTGATTTATATATTGATCTGAATGTAAACATGTTTGTTTTTCCCTGCAAATGAGCTTTCTATTTTTTTTTGTTTGAAGGAAAAATTGTAAAGATTGCATTTAAATTTGCATCTGGTGTAAAATAAACTATTCTAGAATTAAATGAACGTACATGTTGTTTTTTTCAGTCATTTTATAAAACTTCCGCATTTATATACGAACAAAGTGTACATTTGTAAAATGTTATCACTATTGGTGACAAATGCCCCCGAAGCATGCCCAAGAATGCTACAGTTGTCTGCGCAAAAAAACAACAAAAAAACACACCATTTCGTGACCTTGATCTTGACCTTGACCCTGACCCAAGAGACCCGGGTCATAAGCCTGACACATCTTCTCAGTATGGTTAACATTTGTTTCAAATTATTTTCAAATCCCTTGATAAATGGCAGAGTTATTGACCAGACAAGAGACACCTTTGACTTCTAAGTGTGACCTTGACCTTGGAGCTAGGGTCTATATCTTGCGCGTCACACGTCGTCTCAATATAGGAAACATTTATGCAAAGTAATTTCAAAATCCCTTCTTCTATGGCAGAGTTATGGACTGGACACGAAACAGACCCTGTTAACATTTAACATCTAAGTGTGACCTTGAAGCTAGGGGTCCGGGTCTTGCTCATGACACGTCGTCTCATTATGGTGAAAATTTATGCCAAGTTATTTCAAAATCCCTTTATGGGTGGCAGAGTTACAGCCCGGACAAGAATTCACACACACACACACACACACACACACACACACACACACGGACGGACGGACAGTGCGATTTTAATAAGCCCACCTTCGGGGGCATAAAAAGTAATGTTCGTTTAAAATATACCTTTTAGAAATTGAAACTGCTTAAAAAGATATCTATTTCGTTTTAAGTTTTCCATGGTATACCATTTCAAAAATAGTTTCTTCGTCGTTCCGTTTAAATGATTAATTGTTTTGATTTAATAATCCGACACCAGTCTTTAAATACAAAAAAAAAATACCGTTAACGGAATATCTAATATATATATATATTTTAAATATTGATCTTATTTTGCCAGCCGAGTGAAAATCGCATAAAAAGGATATTTACAGTAAAACTTTAAGCTATCAAAATACTGGAGTAGAGGTCTAAATACCGAAATGAAAAGTAATTAACTCGATTTTGAACGCAATTTTACTAGTAACCGATAAGCAGTATTTGCATTATAGAAGAAACGGTAAGCAATTTTTTAGCTGGTCTATGAATCTTACATGGACGTATCCATTTGAGATGTAGTAACACCAGAGTTATGGCCCTTAGAAGTTTCTACTGTTAACTATATAGGGTACTATAAATATGGCAATTTCTGCATCATAACTTTTGATATATTTGACCTAGAACTATGAAACTTAAACAGAATTTAGATCGCCATAATGTGGTTGTGTACACACAATTTCGTTCGCATTTATTTGTAAATTAAGAGTTATCGCCCTCTAATTTTATAAAAATCCACATATTTGTACATAACAAACTTACCATTTGGTAGAATTTCATTAAATTTCTTTCATTCTTTTCCATGAACATTTATTGTAAACATGTGAAGTTGTGTACCCCCTCCCACCCCCCCCCCCCCCACCCCGCAAAAAAAAAATCCTTATTTTAGATTTTTTTCAAACAAACTTCATATACATGTTCACCACTATGAGGTTATGGGGCCCATCAAGTTTCAGATTGCCCTAGTAACACCAGAGTTATGGGCCTTAGAAGTTTCTAGTGTTAACTATATAGGGTACTATAGATATGGCAATTTCTGCAACATAACTTTTGATATATTCGACCTTGAACTATGAAACTTAAACAGAATTTTGAGCACTATAATGTGGTTATGCACACACAATTTCGTAGGGATTTCTTTTGTAACTTCAGAGTTATTGCCCTTTAATTGTCTAAAAATCCACGTATTTGTACATAACAAACTTACCATTTGGCAGAATTTCATTAAATTTCTTTTATTCTTAAGTCTATAAAAAGTAATATTCTTAAATATGCAAATTAGTTAATTAACATAAAAATACTGCTATTTTAAGGCCAATGTCTTAGCTCTATTTTCATACCATTTTTATTGTTTTATCACCAAAACTGGCCAATATATGACTGCTTATCATCTATATGGTTGTCCTATCCAAAAATGAACGGTTGCCATGGAAACAGTGAAATCATATATAGTTCAAAAGAGTTTTTTCATGGGAACATTTTTTATTTTGAAAGAGTTGGTCCTGCCGAACAATCTGGTACCTATGAAAAAAAGTCCAGGGGGGTGGGGGGATGCATGGTAGACCTTATTGCCCCCCCCCCTCCCCCCCCCCCCCCACACACCTATTAGTGCACATGTATTCACTGATTATCAGTTCTAATTAAATAGTTTGATACTCACTTAGAGTTGCCTTTTTGTACGTTTGTCCGAATTTACGTCGTGTACATTTTGTTAGATGTTTCACTCAGTAAGAACAGAGTTTTTGCCCTTGACATAATAAAAAATATTCATATAGGACAAAAAAGATAGTGTCGCACGTATCTCAAAAACTATTAGATATAGTGTCTTGAAACTGTTATAGAAATGTTATTTGTATGCTTTTGCATCTGGTATTTTTGTTTAGGATTTCACTCAGGTTCTGTCGGTAATATCATTCAATTTTAATTTCTAAACAATGAAGATAAAAAGAAACATTTTTCTTGCATTCTCTACAATCTTAACATACGAGTATAGGCCTACAGTGCCAATAAGTGGCTATGGGCCCACATTTAGTTATTATTTGATTATAGTTATCATCTCAATCCCAGATATTTGCCTCTCACCGATGTGGGTGCGTAGAATTCTTCCGATGATATGAGGAAGCCATCCAGCTGGCATAAGAGGATGGTCGGTGATTCTACACAGGTGCCCGCCCGTGATGAAATAATGCCTGGATGGGAACCTAGGGTCTTCCTCCACTATCAAATGCTGGAAAGTCGTCATATGACCTAAAATTGTGTCGGTGTGACGTTAAACACAACAATACAAAAAGCAATCCCAGATATACATTTTACAGTACGAGTAAATTATTGAATAATAATAAAGTGATAACATAATGGAAACATACTGGAATCGTGCTGAGGTCAGTTGTAATGGCCTGATGAAGATCAGTGATAATTTTATGAAGTGATTAATTTTACCCTGTACAATAATTTTGCAACTGTTGAATAGAATTTATTCATATATACTTGAATGAGTGGAAGTGCAGATCTAAAATAATCTATAACTAATTTGTCTCCCCCTTTCTACCATATGTATAGTAAAAGTATGTAGAACTATTGAATCAGTAAAAAAGACTAAAATGTCACTGCTGATTTGTGAGACATGAAAACAGAGATTTGAGTATAAATGCAAATGTTCAAACAGTACGAATGTGTAGTGTAATTCGGGTGTGTATATAAAACTAATCTTATTGGGTTAGTGGAGTTGCTGTGAAATATACACGTCCGTTTGTACTGCTAGGCGCTTTGCCGTAATTGGTCTGGTATACTGTGGTGGTGATTAGTTCGTATAAATTCTCTCTCAGGCTACACTTTTGTTCGTAACTGGACTTATGTTCGTAATAAAAGTACCTTCTAAAACACCTTATTTTCTTATTTTTTCAAATTTTACATTGAATCATGGAATGGGATTTCATAAAGTTCTGATAGTTTGATTACTTAAAACTCTTTTCATGGTCCTCGATCAGGATATTGCGGCACATACTTTAGTGGTAAAAAACATCATGTTTACGAAAGTAAATGAAATATTTTCCTTATAAGTAAACGCAGCTGTACAATGGTATTGCATGTCTTCTCCGAATCATTTTTACTTACAACTATCTTTAAATTTCTTCATATAGAAAACATATTTTGTCTTGACAATTGGCTAAACAGCTTAATACCCCAGTCACACATACGGCGCGGATAGCTACGTCTAGCCACGGATAGAAACGTAGTAATCCGTATCTATCCGTACCAACATTTGGTCAAAACGTATTCAAGACTTATCCCAAACTTGCAAGTTTCTCCAACTTTCGAACATGCACTAAAGCTTGAGCGATCTGTAGCCATTTGAGCGTGACTTTAATTCAACTTGGTTGAAACTTATTCATCCGTAGATAAACGTACTAAACGTAGTTATCCGTACTGAAACGTACTTGCCGTAGTTTGACATGATGTTTAAGATAATCTTAATAATGAAAACGCTGGCTACACGTTGCCTTACTGACCCGTTACTAAACCTTAATGCGAACGTAGTCATGCGTATTGATCCGAAGCTTAACGTAGTTATCCGAGGCTACCCGTGCTTAAGCGTAGTTCAACGCAGTCCACCGCAGACCCGTCCGCGCGCTGGGCAATTTTCCAGGCGTAGTAAAACGTAGTTCAACGTGGTACGCCGCCCCTATCCGTACTAATTCGCGTCCTGTATCTTTTAGTTTCCCGTTTCTCACCATTTTTCCCATACTAAGACGTACTGCTCCGTACATATCCGTGTCCATTCCCCCACAGACCAATCCCATCCGCACCGTACCTCAACACACGGACATATTCGTATGTGTGACTGTAGCTTTAGATAGTAAACAGATAAGGCATACGGCGACATAACATGGTGTACCTCAAACAAAAGACGGGGTTTTCGTCAGGGAAGTATTTCCCATCAACTGGACGAAACTTGGATAAAGATCTTAACATTATTATTTTTCGTATATTTTTGAAACAAACCACTTATCATGCAGAAAACTACACACACAAAAACAACAGTAGATTGTAAAGAAACAATTTGGACAACTGCGTAAAGGCACGAGATTTAGCGTGCCGATATAAGTAAATAACGACAAACAAAATATTCTACACGCTCGAAATAAGGCAACGGTTAAACAGCAATTACAGGTGTAAGAAATCGTCAAATCAAAAATAATATAGAATCAAAATGCAAAATTCATATTGATTTACTTATTTCGATTATTTCGATAATTTATCCACTCCTCCTGTTCACTCGTACAAAATGTTCGTATACTAGTGCTATAATGTATTTGAGGGTCAAATAAGATTCTGACGTATTCTCAGTTGTGATCAAAATCGCGTCGGTATAGTAATTGTCTTACCAAATACAGCCTGGCTATCGCATTGGAAAGGAGATTACACCTATGTGCTGATCTCCTGTTAGGAAATAGTAAACAAGTAGTACCTTTATACAAACCTGATGATATTTGCTTGATTCGTTTTTAGAAACATTCATCAAAGTTCATCAAAGTTAGCATACAGAGGCGAAGGGTCAACGCCCACACTATCCAGTCAACATTACTAGCATTTCACTGTTGTATCCATTGAATTTAATAGATTACTGATAACAAATGTTATTAAATGTACAAAAGTATAAAATCTTGTTGACATTTAAGACCTAAGAGACGAAACAAAGCTGACAAATCAAAAGCTTTGTCGTGAAATGCAATTATAGTCTTCTTTTGGTTCTGTTGGAGACACTGGTATACAGCGCTGCCAAGAGAACATCTGAACGTTCCCCAGAAAGTCTTTGGGATCTTTTTACAGATTTTATTTGAAATAAATACAAGTCGCATGGTCTTAGGTTCAGTGAGTAAGGCAGGCGGTTTACAAAATGTTTTCAGGCTTTATACCCTCGCACATGTGTCACGGCTCAAACGTCAGCTGACCATCCTTTGCTTGGATTCTTCTTCTTGTAAGACCTTTCCACTTCCTTCAGCTCAGATTTTTTAAGGCATTTAAAGAGAATTCCTATAGTTTTTTTCCTTTCATAGAATTTTTTTAAATTCACATATATGATAGGAAAATTTGTGCTGAAAACAATGAACAAATAAAAACAATAGGTCACCAGGCTTGTTTTTGTGAAAAATTGTTTTGAACACACCCACTGTTAATGAAACTGCCAGCGATTTTTCAACATTTTCATAATTTTCTGCTTTTTTATAAATACCAACCAAAATATACATCCAGGCAGCACAATACGGTTTTTTCTTTTTACAGATTTTATTATATACTTATTTGATATCATAGTCATATTTGTAATACTCTATCCTTACAATAATGGGTACAAATGAAAAAAAATATTGTTTCATATTTACTTTTGTGAACTTTTTTCAATGAAAAATACCCATAGTGAAGAATATTTTTTTTAAATTTTGAAAAAACTCTTTCATAGAATTTTTTCTTTTTCTTCTTGTGTATAGATAATTGTATTGTGAGCATAAAAATGGCTAAAAATGTATGGGTCACCAGGCTAAATTTTATGTTAAGACCGCTAGAATACAACACTTGTTCGGACGGAAATGGCGCGAACCTGGCCAAATTGATTACATGTATGTCTGCTAAAAGTTAAAAAAAAGTTTTAAAAATTCTTAATTCTTTCTATAATTGAATACTGAATAATCTGAAAGGTGATATTGTCTTATAAGAACTAATGCAATTATCTTATATTATATGAACAACACTGTCTTTGTACTAAAATGCGATGTGAAAACACAACCACAAAAACAGCAAGATACCTGCCAGGCATGATACTTGTCAATACAACATAAACCAGTATCAACATTTGATTACTGATATAACTTATCAAAAATATTATTTCATTCAAAATTCCTCATATCTAAGATTGTCTGTAACATGTTTCAACAAATGATGACTTCAGTTCAGTTTTCCATAGAAAGTGTCGGCTGCGCAGAAAGATGCGCATAAAAAACTATAGGAATTCTCTTTAAACAATTGACCAGCTAGAATTAAAGAAAATGGCGTACAGCATTTGCTTTGTACTGATCTGATGATGGTTCTATTGGAATACATGAGCGTGATTTGCGCAACCGTTGCTTGTTTTCAGCCCCTCTCTTTGGCTCATTCATTTGCTCACAGGTTTGCACACATGTTTCGTCGTTACCTGTTTCAAGTTAGAAATATCCCGACTGTTACAGTCTTACTTAGGTGCTAATTGATTTTCAAAATCGTTTTCACACTGCCGTCTGATATGCTACTGGCTACTTCTACTTCTGTCACCAACACTCGGGCATCCTGTTCCACCACAGCCTTTACAGTAATGATGTTTGTCCTGAAATATCAGATGTTAGGTCTGCCAAGGCGGGCGTCATCTTTGACAAACAATTCTTCACCTTTAAACCCACCCAGTGTGCATAGAAATGGACCGAGGTCCATATATATGACACAGTTCATCACATATCTGCTTTGCATTCATACCAAGTCTGGTGCGGCATATATATAGCCAGGGCAACCCTTTGGTGTGAGACTGGTTCGAAGATGTCCATTACCGTATTATTTCTGTCATAATTATGTAAGCTACACATTTTCTAACAGTTCACGTTAAATGAATGCCAAACATTAATCATTATGTCTTTTTAATACGATTCTGTTACATGCACATGTATTTGTTAGACCATGGATTTCAAAATATTACTGTTCAGTGAATATGTGTGTTTTATGTAAAAAATAATTTTAGATCAAAACATTCTGTAACGGCATCACATATATTTGACCCGAGTTGTCTTTTTTCTTCAATCATAGATATTTGACAGCGAAAACATCTTTTAAGAAGACCCTTGAAACAAATAAAAAAATCTCTGGACTTAAAGTTTTCACCGATAATGATCAATTAGTGTTTGTGTATATATATTAAGTTCAACAGCGTTATGTCTAAGTTAACAACGACTTTCTCAAGTTAATATTACACTATAGGTATTTCAATTACTTACTTAGTTGTTTCAGTTGTTTTAAATGAAAAAAAAAGCTATAACGCTAAAAAGTATAAAGAAAATAATTCAGACGATATTCATGTTTTTTTTTTTTTGGATACACACATAATACTATTAAGCAGGTCATGTTTCTTCCTAAAAAATAAATAATTAAAATAATTCTACATAATACACTATTTACCACTTATACTGTTTAAACGTGGTGTCAAATGTGATGAACACACATTCACGATTCCTTACAGGAATCGTGGAAAATAATTTCAGTACTTGACATTTAGCGGTGTGTTTAAGTACGATCATGTTTAAGTACAAGTGTGATAACTGATTTGTGGCTTCTCGGATTCAATCCATTCCTAGAAGATAATGTATCTACATATTATAGCTAGAGGATATTTGTTTGTTTCGGTGTAAAATCTTTCTGAAATTTACCAAGTAAACATCAGATGCCATATTTTCTCGAGTGGTGTAGTCACTGATCATGAGTAAAAGATATTTCGATCTTTCACCGAAACAAAACTTTTTTTTTTTATTATTTCATGGGTTTTAATTGGTTTTATCAAATTAAACCAGTTTTACCAGCACGGCGTCACGTGCATTGAACAACATAATACATTTCCATGCGTTACCTAGAGCGCATATCTTTA
Source organism: Mercenaria mercenaria (assembly GCF_021730395.1). Classification (NCBI taxonomy): domain Eukaryota; kingdom Metazoa; phylum Mollusca; class Bivalvia; order Venerida; family Veneridae; genus Mercenaria; species Mercenaria mercenaria. Next base: position 15,975 of record NW_026462451.1, read on the forward strand.
TTTTTTGTAGGTATTTATGTATTTCTGTATCTTTATATATCTATAACGTTCAAACTTTGGACGGATTATACCCGTGTAAAAGCACAAAAGTAAGATTTTGTTCTTACATTTACATTCTTACGTAGCTTGTCTTAAAAATTGTTTTCTTTCTACAAACCAAACGTAAATACCAGACTATCAGTCTTTACAACATCTAAATAGAACTGCCAAAAAAAAAAAAGACACATCCATGCAAAACTGTAATATGCCATCCGATAAAATACAGTAAACTCTGATTTTAATTTAGATTATCCTTTAACCCAGCGATAAAAGATAAAGTAGTGTCAATTCAGTTTTGATCTTTAATGTCAGAAAATTGAATTTAATGTTCTCAGCTTGGAATTTTAGTTGCCGATTTTGAAATATTATTTTCCAAACGACGCCTTTTTGTTTATGTTTTGGTGAATGATAGAAAGAAAATCATGAACCTGCCTCCGATCTGATGCTTAATGGTTAAATAATGCAGAAATAATGAATAAATTGCTGCAGAAACGCTTCAAAACATTGTTGCCTTAAAATGATGTCATGACGTTACGTGTCCGTTACCGCGCAAAATTAATAGCTTTTATTTTGAAAGTATGAAATTTTGTGCATTTTCTTGATTTGAACTATTTTTAAACAGCATTTATTTGCTGAAATATTTTTTTGAGTCTTTCGCTTTGAATAATGACCAATATTTTACTTCTTTTATGTAGTTATATTGAAATGTTATGCGGAATGTAAGAAAATGAATGGTGATAACTGATGTTATTGGGAATAAAGTTGAGTGAAAGGTTACTTTTTACAGACATTTTCAAATAAAAATTGGTCAGATTGATTTGTAATACCTATTTTCCAGTTTTCGTTGATAATTTGTTTCTTATATACTAAAACTAAGCTCTCAAATTGTTCAAATTTCAGTAGAAATTGTGGTTTCTTGAATCAGATTGATGTTACCATGGAAACGAAGCCCGTGACCTATATATCTAAAAGTAAAATTTGAAAGCGTTGACACAGGTCTATTTAGGGGACACAGCTTCGGCTTTTTATTTTCATTTCAACAATATCCATGAAAAAAATAGCAGCATGCAGAACTATTTTTCCATAAAAATGTCAGACGAAGGGAACTACTGTTAGTATTTTAAGCTGGGAAAGTTGTTTGAATAAATGCAAATAACATGAAAATATTCCTTACGTTAGAAATAAGATGTTTTAAAGCTACATTAACAAGAAAGATAATTTCATTTAGTATATTTTTATAAGACATTACGATGACAAGCTAGATATAAGGTAGTTTAAACATCTCTGTTGCCAGGGTTACTTTAAACCTTAAGACAGATAGGGTACCATGTAAAGTGCTTGGTATTTCGCTAATTATATTACCCAAATATTCCATGTTGGTCATTAATAGAAAGGCACTGAAGCCGTCGAAAAAAATCCCGTTTTTCTACACAGTCGTTTAAAAATGAGAGAAAATGCGTTACCATGGAATCACAAACCCCGCGACATATACATTTTAAGCTTTTATTAGAAAGCTAACGCGAATACTAGTAAAATTATCAATTATGCAGACTTCTACAGATAACAATGAAACCAAAATACACTGAAAAGTATTATATATCCGTATTTTCCTTCTTCTTTCAGGAAGAAATACTTTTGGAAGGTCATGTATTTGAAGGGACAGGCATAAACGGAATTGAGATTGTAGCAGTTAAAACATTAAATTACACGAAATACAAAAACTTGCTGCGGTTCAACTAATTTAAATTTACCCTGGTAACAAGATAACCTACCTCCTTAATGCTGTGTTAGAAACCTTTATTTGGAGTGTGTATGCTTTTAAAGATTCTGTTATTCAACACATACTTTACCATAAATTTGAATTTGGCCTTCTTGAGTCTCCCTGTGTTACCTATTTGAATGTGTAAATACTTGTATACAATCATGTTAAATTACCTTATTGTGTAACAAAGTTAGGCTCTGGACACTAAGTATTGCTATATATACTTTTCATAGGAGGTTTGAATCCAAAGTTCAAGCAAAGGAGCAGAGAATGAATATGGTCAACAAATCAAGTACACCTTCCTCTTCATTGGGTATGAAATCAAGCACACCTTCAAGTCTTGCAAATAAAGCTAGTACCCCGTCTTCTAGCTCAAAACTTACACCTGTGAGACAGGCCAGGAAGAAATAAGCTCTAAAGGACAGAATTAAACTGCTTGAAGAAAAATTATGTAAATTTCCTTGAATGCTGCCAAATCTTGAAAGAACTAGAAATAATTATGTATCTTGATTTGGTATTTTTGCTTATAAACTGAAGGAAGATCAATGTCATATACACAGTGAGAGTTATAATGAAGCTAGGAAGTTTATACTATTCATTCAAGGAGGAACAATGAACACTACTGCTGAGTATGAAAAGGAGAATGGATTTCAATAGTTTTATTCAGACTGTAACTAACCCAGACGTTTTACAAAAGTAGTTTGAAAAAATGTAGTTCAAAAGAATCATTTCTACTCTATAGAGATCTTTTGGATAATGTTTAAAGTGTAGTTCTTGCATGTGGCTATACACCTTTGAAAATTCATGCATGTTTTGTGATATTTGTGCATGAATTAATGATTTCAACTGCTGACACATGTGTTATAAATAAAATAAAAAGAAAATCATTTTCAAAAAAAAGCACCCGCCCGCTTAGCTCAGTAGGGAGGTGTTAAATTTAATAACAGAAAAAGTTCCAATATTGTTGTTGTCTTATAAAATCCTATATATACATACTCATAGAAAGACGTCCTATATATGAAACATTTCCTAAAATAATTACTTGCAGAAAAGTAGAATATTTGAATATCAGTAGTCAGTAGTTATTATACACTAGTCAGACGTAGGCCGTAGCATGTTTACTAATACATCACCTGTTTACTAATTGATAACGTGGCAGTTGACCTCAATACAATCGACACTGTTCATTTTCCAATACAGGTAAATCCAATACTTGCTTTACAATACATCTATGACGGATAAGATTTAAGCACCCCTGGACTAATTGAACTCAACTGTCACATTATCAAAGTTTATTAGTACACTCTTTACAGTCCACGTGTTTGTAAATATAGTCGGATCCAAATGGAAGGGAAAGAAGCATTTTATAGAAATATTCCGATGGCAAAATACAATACATATCCGTAGCCCTAACCAATCTATAAACTGGGCAATTCTATTTTATAAGTACATCAACACGGCTGACCCATTTAAACGAGCTGTACCTGTCCTTTATTATTATGTAAATTAGTTTCAGATCTTTGGTGTACGCCGATTGGCTATTGATGATAGACAATCGTCATTACATCTGAGAACTGTTATATCTATGAATTATACATTCATATATATCATTGAATATTAAAGTCTGTTTATTTACAAATTACAGGTAATGCATTGCAAAACATTGTGTGATCTTTTCCCAAGACCTATATGCAAATGAATATTTGATATATATTGTTGCGTTTTCATGTATTTGTAATTTTTCTTTGTACCATTGTTTAAGTTGACCTCCGGCCGTTGACCGCCATGTTTGTTTACATTTTGCATGTACATTACATTTAACATAATACAATATAATAGATCTATAAGGCTCTTGATGATAGACAATCGCCATTACATTTGAGAACTGTCATATCTATGAATTATACATTCATATATATCATTGAATATTAAAGTCTGTTTATTTACAAATTACAGTGTTACATCAATACACCGACAAGCCCTTATAGAACCCATAATACCCCAAGCACTGAGCAAGCCAAACGGCGACAATGGCACGCAACTAGTGGTAAGGGAAGGCAGTCGGTAACGATGATTAATCTGGCAACCAGATAACAGCTGATTTAATCGAAGATACCGGTACACAAACGTTTTATACATCAGCATCATGGGCCCAAAGGATTCTGCATGTACATGAAACCCTGCAGCAAGGTTCGAACCTCAGCTAGTGCACTCATCGGAAAGCGTGTGCCAGTGTAATGAAGTATTTCGACCCCCATAGAATAACGACCCCCCGGTCATTATTCTATAGAAAATGTGACTTCTTTCCTGTAAAATATTGACTCCCCTTATAAAAAACTGACTCCCTTTGAAAACTCTATAGAATACGACCCCCCGGTCATTATTCTATAGAAAAACTGACCCCTCCAAGTAAAATACTGACTCCCTAAAGACGATTCCCTTCGAATCTCATAGAATAACGACCCCGGTTATTATTCTATAGAAAAAGTGACTCCTTCCATGTAAAATACTCACTGCCGAAATTACTACATTCGAACTCTCATACAATATCGATTCCCGGACATTATTCTATTTAAAAAAGTTACTCTTTCCGTGTAAAACACTGGCTCCTAAAAAGACTTTCGACGATAATATCTATTAAAAACTGATCCCCACCAAACCTAACGGACAATTTTACTAGATCTACAACTCTAATACCCTCCATTGCCAATAGTTAACATTTTGATTGTACTACTACTACTGATGCCGCTACTTCTATTGCTATTACTACATGTACTTCTTCTTCTTCTTCTACTACTACTACTACTACTACTTCTACTACTACTACTACAACTGCTACTACTGATACTACTATACCTGCTTCCACTAATACGTCTTGTACCTCTACCTCTTCTTCTCCTGCTACTGTTGTTGCTGTCACTTATTCCTCTGCTGCTGCTGCTGCTGCTGCTGCTGCTGCTGCTGCTACTGCAACTGCCACTACCACTGCTACTACTACTACTACTACTACTTTCTATTGTTGCCGCTACCGTACTTTACTGCCACTGCTAAGTATTGCAACTTCTATTAATACTAAGTTCTATGCTGGCAGTTTCTTGTGCAGTTTTCTTCTGAAGAATTACTTCAAACCGAAGTTTGCAGGGATTATTGACACTGGTGTGTTTTGTGAACGTATTGTGAATTGTTATTTTCCTGAAAAAAATGTATACACCAAGATACAGCGTCTAGAAATAGAATCCCTTTTCCCACTGCGGAATGCTCTGATTTCTGTGTCAAGTGATGGTATCTGGGGCTAATGGTCAAACGGAAGGACGGACGGACGGACAAGGGCAAATCTATATGCCCCCCCCCCCACTCCTCCGAGTGGGGGCATAAAATGCAGCATTTAGGCCTTACATACATGAGTTATCAATAAATTTGACCAAATGACCAGGGGTCGTTTTTTTATGGGAGTCAACATTCTTCGTGAGGTTCAGTTTACTTCACGTGGGGGAGTCATAGTACTATGATCTGGAGGTCATAATACTATGACCGGGGGTCACTTTTTCTATAGAATAATGACCGGGAGTCATTATTCTATGGGGGTCGAAATACTTCATCACAATGGCATAACAACGCATACCATGGTACAGCACAGCTCTACATTGGATGGAAGATCAATGTTTTATGAACTTTGACAGTGAGATTTTAGATAACATTGTGTGTGTTTTCTGTTATTCACAGTTGACTTGGTCAACGGAGTGGTATAATTTTTTTTTTTTTGATATATGTATATGTATATATTGTTGCTAAGCCTTTTGTAATAAGTGCATATCCAGTTAAGCACAAGAAATTGTCACATTTCAGTTATTGACATATCATTCATAAATGTCCTAGTTTCTGACATGGTCAGTACACAGGTTTAAAATCAGTCAGGTGTATACAAATCATTTGACCTTCTGAGCGCAGATACTAATAAACTTTGATAATGTGGCAGTTGAGTCCAATAAGTCCAGGGGTGTTCAAAGATAATCCGTCACAGATCTTATGCAAAGCAATTATTGGATTTACCTGTATTGGAAAATAAACAGTATCGATTGTATTGAGGCCAGGTGCCACATTATCAAAGTTTATTAGTATATCTTAATCTTAATAATTGGGTTACAACTTGTTTACATATCATTAAGATATATGATTCAATATTATTTATCATAGTATATATTGGTATCATATATTCTTCTCTTTTACTTCTACTACTCACCATACAGATGTAGAGTGTCATTGATACTGTAACTGGTAGAAGTACTATAGGATAAAACAAATATATCCAGATTTGTTAGAATATTCTATAGATTCCTATAGAAAGGCTTTCATGAGAAAGAACCCAACAGCCCTAGTTTCCTATATGATTGTATGCCTAATACTTCAAGTTTGAAAATTAATATTACATTCTTCCGATAAGAAGAGTTCATTCATTTAGCAGGATAGAAATACAAATTTCGTTTTGCTATATGTACATGTTTGCAATTATGAAAATGATAATTTCAATTGCAAAATAAACTGTCGACAGTCGCGTCGGTATTTTTTTATCTGAATTAGTGAAGAATACAAACACCCGGTTATTTTCCTTCAGACTTGTTGAAAATGCATTCTCGGTCGTATTACGCCTAAAACAACTGGATAATTTTCATTATTCATATTTATACGGGAAAACCGAAGGTTTTTCCGTCTATAGATAATGTGTACGTGTATATGTCAAAGTAAACCTATATACCGTTCAACTTGGGAATATGTTCTATACCTTCACCGTTTTCGTTGTTGTTGTTTTTACCCTTATACGACTACACCCCCTGCAGACCTATTGTAAAAGTGTCTTCTTACGGTTGTAAGCGGACACTTTATAAATAGAACTGTCCTGAATGAATGCACTCTATCAGTTAAAGGTCCATTACTAAAACCCGAACGAGTATTATATGAAAACCAGAGTTTGTAGCTGAGACTTCCTATTTACTGAAACTATGGCCCACTGTATCGGATCTGACCAAATAGTCATGAATATGTTCAAGGATAACTAACAAATAAACAAAAAATGTTGCCTATGTCAAACCGAAAGTATGTTTTCCGACTGCTTACGAACCCGTCGAGCATCTTCGGATTTTTTCGGAAGTATCCTCCGAAACGAGGCTATAATTTATAAATAGATGCAAAATATATTATATGCCCAAACGATAACGTGATTTTTACAAACTTAGCACATGGAATTCAACAATTTTGTAACTCATAAAAACCTTCATGAAAATCATTCTTATAATACAGGTAATAAACAGCTATACTACAAGTTTGCGGGAGGACAATTCAGGCCCTTCCCGAATAAAAGTGTTTTTACAACTTCGTCTGCAAACTTTTTCAGTTAATCTCTTTTCAGTATAGTTTTAAGAATATAAATGAATAATTGTCTTACACTGCCGAAACAAAATGTGATTGAAATTTACCTAAATACACTGATTTATGTACATATGGCTACATTAATTTAATAAGATTTTAGACATTAAACACATTATCTTGGCCTAATATATATGTCACTGTCAATTTTAAACATAAATTTTGTACATTTCGTATTTTTCAGGCAAGTCGTGTATAATTACCATCATGGAAATACAGTTATTTTGTCGCGCGTCTTTAAACGGATATTCGTTTGAAACAATTTTAAAATCACGTGATCCCGAAGAATTTCCGACCGATTACGGAAAAACGATAAACATGAAAGTAGGACAAAATGACCCCCCATGTCAGTCTAAGAAAATACAGAAACAATCATTTGTTTCTCTGTTCTTATGTTGATTTCAAGGGAATATTGCACGGCTATCATAATGCTATACTATGCTCATAGTACTATATTACAAAATGTGTAGTCTTTTTTTAAGATTTATGTCTATTCATTTGTCTTTATTTTGCGCCTTTAACTACCTGCACGTGAAGTTCGTGAACGAAGTCGTAAACTGTGCCTGATGTAAAGAATGTCCGTTTTCAAGGTGAATTGATTTTTGGCTATCTTCTGCTGAAGGTATCAGTATTTTAGAATTGCGATATAAGTAAAGCTTTTTAAACAACACAAGAAATATTAATTTCCACTTATAAACAGAACGAAAATGATAGTTTTATACCGCATTCGTCATAAAACATCTGCAATACCTGACAAATTAAAAATTAAGTGGGCCGCGCCATGTGAAAACTACGGTATTCCGTTAGGGCCAGCGCCTGCATCCTATGAAGGCGAAGGTACGAGTGAACGATGACGAAGCGCGACAGTACGATGGCGATAACACGACATTCCGATGGCGAAGCGCGACAATATGATGGTGACAGTTGCTGGATGTGCCATTTTGTAATGTAGGTACGATATATTTTATCTGTTCATATATATTACGTTTTAACAGTTAAATAGAGGTTTATTGTAAATTTGATATTTCGTCACAGGTGGACGGATAGCTCATTGGTTTGCACACTGGCCTTCCAATCCTGAGGTCGGGGGTTCGATACCCGGCAGGTACTCGGGAATTTTCAGAAACGCTTTTCAGTGTTTCCCACCCAACTAGAGGTGTACTGGTCAGGAACCCAGGCAATCCTTGCGTGTATCAGTGCTATACACTGGGCACGTTAAAGAACCAGGCTGTCTATTCGCAACGAGCTAGGCTAAGTTAGCCGGACAAGCCTGTATCTGATTTCTGATCTCTCTGTCGTAGGGACTTTGTCTCACTCTGTCCCTCTGGTCAGATCGCTCTGTGTCGGTACTAGTAGAGGATGAATTATGCGCCCTGTGTGGCTGCATTTGAACTATGTAAAGCGCCTTTGAACGTGTCATTGATCATGAAAAGGGCGCTATATAAATCTGGTATAATAATAATAATAATGATTCAAGCGGCCCGCTTTTTGTTTCCAGTATTGAATAATAATGTAGGCTACATTACAGCAGTGTTTGAATAATAAAATCATCGTTTATTTATTCTCTTTTTAATGTAGAAAAGCCAATAATTTCAAAAATGTCAAAGTAAAACGAATTTAGACACGCTGCCCTAACAAAATTTATTCATATACATAATTTCATTACCAATTTTCGTTACACTTCACCGTGGTCCAGTGGTTAGCGTACATATTTTCCATGCGCGAGGGCCGAGTTCGAATCTTGTCAGATGCAAGATATATATATTGTTTGTCTAGGCCCAATTTTCTTTTCTTTTCTTTTTATTGATATTTATCACAATTTTTTTGCAATTATTGGAACAGAAATCAATAATGAGAATAGTTAACCAATGTTCTGTCTAAATTTTGAACAAAAAATTCGAAGGCATGGAAAAGCATATGTCGATATTGCTTATCTCCCCTCCCTTCCACAGTCTTTCACATACATTGCAACTACTTTCTCAAAAAATCGATTCATCGACTAGTTTTACACTTGGAAAAAATGTTGGCTATAAACTTAAGATGCCCCAACTACGATGCCTATCGAGCTAAGAAATTAACCTTAATCATATTCAAAAAAGGCCCCAGACTGTTAGGAGTTAGGTAAATTAAATTGGATTTCTTGAATTTCGACCAAGAATGTTTGTGTTATAGATAAAATTCTGGTCAAGAACTTTTTAGAATGAATTTGAAATAAGAATTTTACATGTAAATGGTTGTTTGTCATTCTCACATATAAGAGTTTTACCATAGCTGAATTAGTGGGCCACAATTTGTCCTAAAAGAGTGTCACTTGACAATAATGGCATTTAAAAGAATTGAAATAGTCAGTGTTTAGGATAGCAGAATTATGTAAGTTCCGGTATCTATACTACAAAAGAATATCAGAAGAACATATTTGTAACAAATGAACTGAAAAGAAACTGTGCATTACCGGATTCAGAAATTTGTATTAGAGAAACAAATTGACAGCAAAGGCATGATCGTTTAGGCGAATAGCGCCAAGTGTAGGTATGTACCGAAGAGGGTATACTGAACAGTCTTAAAAATAAGTACGTATGTCATTGGTGGCCTACTGGTACTGATGATAAACCCGGACATATGATAAAATCGATCACCTTGGAATTATTCGATTGCAATCGGTTATTTATATAATTGATTGAGGTCAGCAAAGTAAATACAACCGACAGAGACCAAATGATGAACCAACACCCAAAACTAGATGGGAAGATGAGACTAAAGCACAGAGAGATAGAAGTCGAAACCAAGGCACAATATACTATTACGAGAAACAACAGAATAATAAAGGGTCAAACTAGATGATGTCTCCATTGAAGGGCAGATGGAAGACATCAAGAAACATAGCCCTAAGAAGAAAATAGATCTATTTCAACGACTTGTTGGTAAAGCAAATGAATCTATAGTTTACATTAATAATTTCAAAACATCATGTTTGGGGTAGATACGGGATCAATGATTACTACAGCATCAGAAGAATTTTTTTAAGAATTTAGATCCCAGACCATAACTGCATACAGTTGAAGAGTTAGAAGTACATGGTCCAGATGGTAAACAACTTCTATACATTGGATACATAGAAGCCATAGTTAGAATACCCGATTCAACAGATACAGAAATACCAGTACCAATACTCATAGTACCTAACACCGTGTACAACATCAAGGTACCTGTTATAGTTGGTACAAACGTTCTCCGTTTCATTCAAAGTTTAGATT